>NC_058135.1:3946708-3972967 GCF_016433145.1 Gracilinanus agilis | reverse complement strand
GAACTGGAGAGACCTCCGGGAACTGATGCAGAGTGAAAGGAGCAGAGCCAGAAGAACTCTATACACAGAAACTGATATACTGTGGTAAAATTGAATGTAATGGACTTCTGTACCAGCAGCAATGCAATGACCCAGGACAATTCTGAGGGATTTATGGTAAAGACGCTACCCACATTCAGAGGAAGGACTGCAGGAGAGGAAACATATAAGAAAAACAACTGCTTGAACACATGGGTCGGGGTGGACATGACTGAGGGTGTAGACTCGAAACTACCACACCAATGCAACTATCAACAATTTGGAAATTGGTCTTGTTCAAGGACACATGACAAAACTAGTGGAAATGCGCATTGGCCAAGGGGGGGGGGGGTGCGGGGTGGGGGGTTGAAGGGGAAAGGTGGAGCATGAATCATGTAACCATGTTAAAAATGAATATTAATAAATGTTAAAAAAATCATAATTGACCACCTAGAAACTAATGATTTCATGAGAAGCCAAGAAAGAATAAAGCAAAATCAAAGGAATGAAAAAACAGAGGAAAACATGAAATATCTTATTAAAAAATAACTGACTTGAAAATATATCTAAGAGAGACAATTTGAGAATTATTGGACTATCTGAAAGCCGTGATTAGGAAAAAACCTTGCACATCATTTTAAAAGAAATTATCAAAGAAAATTGCCCAGACATCCTCAAACAAGAATATAAAATTGAAATGGAAAGAATTCACAGATCATCTCCAGAAAGAAATCCGGAAATGACAGCTTCCAGAAATGTAATAACTAAATTCAAGAGCCATGAAATAAAGGAGAAAATTTTCCAAAAAGCCAGAAAGAAACAATTTAAATACCATGGAGCTAGAATCAGAATTGCACAGGACCTAATGGCTTCTACATTAAAGGATCAAAAAACATGAAATATGATATTCAGGAAGGCAAAATAATTGGGTTTACAACCCAGAGTCACATTTCCAGCAGAAGTAGAAGGGGAATAAGACAAGTGAAGGGGGAGGAAATTGGAGGGAGGGGGAAGTGGAGGGGCTACAAAAAACAAAATACTGGTAAGGAAGAATAGAGTGAAAAGGAATAGAGCAGAATTTAAAGGGGATAATATGATGGAGGGCAATACACATTTAGTAATCATAACATGAAATGTGAATGGGATGAACTCACCCATCAAACAGAAGTGGATAGCAGAGTAGGTTAAAGACCAGAATCCTACTATATGTTGTTTACAAGAAATTTATTTAAACAAAGTGACACACACAGATTAAAGGAAAAAGGCTGAAGCAGAATTTATTATACATAATCTAAAGCAAAATAGTTACATCATTTCACAGTTCCATCAACAGTGTTTTAGTGTCCACATTTTTCTACATCCCTTCCAACATTATCATTTTAGCCAATCTAGTAGGTGTGAAACAATATCTCAGAGTTGTTTTAATTTGAATTTCTCTAATCAATAATAGTCTAGAACACTTTTGTTATATATAGATTTGATTTCTTCATCCAAAAAAATATCTGTTCATATTTTTTACCCATTTGTGAATTGGAGAATGTCTCATATTTGCATACTTGACAATGTTCTAAATATATATTTAGATAGAGACCTTTATCTAAGAAATTTTCACCCCTCCACCCCCCCCCCATGTTTTGAATTTCTTTCTAATCCTGGCTAGATTATTTTTATTTGCACAAAACATTTTTTTCCTTCTCTGGATTTCTGCAACAATCTTCATTGTTGGTCTCCTCCTACTCCATTTGACTACATTCATATTCTCCTTTGCTGTATCATTATCCATGTATTCAAGTAGAATTCCAGACTCTATCACTTAGTCTTCTTTTTACTCTCTGTCTCCCTCTCCCTGTTCCAACCTATCTGATCCCATGGAATTAATTATCATCCATATGCTAAATGACTCCCACTTCTACATATGCAATCTTTCCTCTGAGCTATCATTGTCTTATAGCACTCAATGCCTTTTAGAACTTCATATAAACTATTCCATAGGCATTTGAAATGCATAATATATCAAATGCATAGCTCTGTAAGGGTGAAAAAGGGGTTTTATGGGTTCAATTTATTAAAAGATGGTCGCCAGAGGATTGAACTATTATCAATCCTCAATTAAGAATAATCTCAAGTCAAAATTGACTTTAATGGAAGTTTATTTACAATTAATAACAGAGAGAGGTAATGAGGAAATAAGAATCTAACCTAGTAGGTAATTTACTATGATCCTCTAATTAATCCAAGTAGCTCTAATTAACCTTCAGCTGAGAGTTTGAGGGCCAGAGGCCAGGAAGTGAATGTAGCAAACTTCATTCACAGATTCTACTGAAAGAAATTTCTTAAGAGAAGTTCAGGAAGATTCAGTCTTTAAACTCACCACGTGGAATTCAAAAGAAGATATTTAAAGTAGTCTCACCAAGGTCTCAACACTCCTTCATGGACCAGAAGAGCTTTTTCATCAGCCATACTCTTCACCAGAAGCTGCCAGCTGACTGTGGACCTTCTCCTTTTAAAGGGGTCACTTATGCATCACTTCCTGTGCCTCCCTCCTAATTTGCATGTCCAATCACAATAGACACTTCTCATAGTACTGCCTATGGGGAAGTTAGTTGATTCTGATTTGTCTAGCACACTGGGTTACTTAGGGACCTCCCAGAATTAGAGGTGTTCTCACCTTTGGTGATTAAATCTAAAGATGGGCAGTGTAGACTTAATCTAATTATCAAAGCTCAAAACAAGAAGTAATCAGAAATGCATTGTTTTACCTTTTCCTGAAGAATGTCATCAATAAATTTGTTAAGTTCTGTGTTAACATCTATGTATATGATGTCTTTATCTCTTAAAAAATAATTTTTCCCCAAAAAACCATCCTTTCTTCAAAATTTCATTTTTGTCTCATGGGCTCCATTATCCTTCCATTCATAGTTCAAAATCTCCACTCTTCATTCTTGTTCAACCCATTTAATTGCTAAATCTTGGTTCTACCTACTATAAAATCCATTTATCTACTAACATGATCCTTTTTCTTATCTTTCCATTCCCATAGCAATCACTTTTTATCTCTTTTTTAAAATTTAAAATAAAAAACAAAAAAACTTAGGTAGCATTTACTGGATAAGGCACTGGATCTGGAGTCAGGAAGGTTAGAGTTCAAATTTATCCTAACTTATTGGCTGTAAAATGCTGAATAAGTCACTTAATTTGTGTATTCATCAAGAATAAAATGAAGATAAAACTACCACCAACTTCCAAGTGTTGTGAGAATTAAATGAGACAATATTTTTAAATGCTTTACACAATGCCTGGCACATAGTAGGTGCTATAAACATACTTGTTTCTTTCCTTCCTTATCTCTGTCCTCTATCCCACCCCTTTTTCTTCCTTTCTTTTGTTAACTAGGTAAAAATGGGACTATTAAAGTCAGAAAAACCACTCTTTAATTAAGGAAAGGGGTACAGAGCTGAGTTAGGCCTCTACACAGAGCTGCTCACCACACTCCTATACAGAATCCGAGGATTGAACTCTAGTTGCTCTGGTTCCTTACCCCTGGGAAAGCCAACAGCTCTAGATTATACAATTCTGAGGAGCCATTAAAGTTGGGAAGCTTAAATACCTTTCTTGGGAACATGGGGACTAAGAATGAGAAAGATAGTTGATTGGCTTTAAAATGGTAACAAAGGAAACTGAAGAGTCCCAGACTGGAATGACAGTGAGGTGCTAGTGGGAGAAACCACTGGGACAAAAGAGATACTTAACATCTAATGAGATTAGCCATCCCCACCTAAACTCCTTTAAGGTTGTTATGATGATAATAACAGATAATTTGGAGAAGCAGATAAATGTTTTCTGGGCCAAATATAGCTTTAAGTCAAGAGCCCTAGATTGACAGGTTACAGTGAGGAAAGGAGGGGGTAAAATACTCCTGATTCTCAAACCCCTCCCCCTCTAACTGCTTCTGCTTCAGTTGGTAATGAAGACAGGAATAAGATTCTTCTGGTGAGTTTCTGTTATGGCTGAAACCCCAATAATGTTTCTTTCTTAAATTTATATTCCTCTCAGGTCAGTTAGAGGAGATATATAGAAATTATTTATCTAACTGTTGAGGACAGAGGAGATCTTAAACTGGCAGCTAACAGGATTCAATCTAGAAGTTCAGACTGAATTGTAAGTATCTTCCAAATAATTATCAGGCACAGATTTGAAGGTAAATAGATATATTAGGAATTAACAAGGAAAATTAGGGAAGTTAATGAAGGTATATTGAATAAAGGAAAGGTGACCCTAAACTGTTAAATTGATGCTCCCTTCCCCCTCCTCACTGGAGGGATGAAGCACTTAACTAAAACTGGCTCTCTTGCTATAGATAAATATCTTACTCTCTAATTACTAAATAATTATATAATTATATTAATAAAGAATAGTACTAACAAATAGGCTAATCCTATGAGTAGAAATCACTAGCTTATGCTATAATGGTTTCTCAGGAGAAACCCCAAGTCAGGAGAAACAAGCAGAGTATCTGCTCACATCCAATCCCACCAATTAACTGTCTTCAACCCTTCTCAACTGCCCCTCACCCAAAGTTCTCCAGGGGGGTCCCCTGGAATTCTGGGTGAGGCTCTCCCTGTACCTTTGCAGGGATTCCATGCTTTGCATCTGCACACAACAAGGTCCACTGTTAGTCTAAGATAAGTGAAGTTGGACTTCCCCTTAGGGAAACCCCCCCCCCCCAAACCTGTAGCCTTCACCTTCAAGCTAAGTAAACTGGGGTTCATTAAATCTTTCTAGGTTACAAATTTGGGGGCTTCTAGATTCCATGTCACTTTTTTGCTTATTTTCTAATATCTTCTTGCTATACAGGAAACTCCTTGAGAACAGAGAATACTTGATTTTTTATCTTTATACCCCTAGATCCTTGAATGGTTTCTAACACATAGCAGGCACTTAATTGATGCTTGTTCCTTTATTCTCTCCAAAAACAATTTTATTGTCATACTTATATTTATTTAAATCATTCTATATACTAACTTTTCATGTTCTGGGCTATAAAAGTGAGGCTAGTCACATTTCATAAATTTCAACCTACATAATTCAAAGTCTTCAGAGGTGATAAATTTTCAGTCTGTGACTATCAGGAGTGAAGGAGCTGTCAAGCTAAGTTACTTGATTCAGAAGTGTTTCAGAAAAAGAGCACTCAGGCTTGGGGTTCAGTTCCTTTATCAAATACCTGAAGGACAAAGGGTACAATTCATTATGTTTGTTTATTTATTCTAAACTTGGGCTGATTCACTATTTGACAATTCAAATTCAATGAGATAGTGATATTTTATTTAATAGTAGTAGCTGACTTTTTGTACTATCAAAGACTAAGAAATTAGAGGGACATCTACCCATTGGAGGAATGGCTGAATAATTTGTGCTATACTATTATGCTATATGAAATGTAAAGGGTAATAGTTTCAGAAAAAAAAACAGAAAAAAACCCTTTATGAATTGATGCAAAGTACAACTTGCAGAACCAGGAGAATATTGAACAGAGTAAAAAAAAAACTTTGAGGTAAGTATCAACTGTAAAAGACCTAGCTACTTTGAGCAATACAATAATCCATAACAATTTCAAAGGACTTATGATGAAAAGTACTACTATCTGCCTCCAGAAAGAGAATGAATCTGAATATAGATTGAAGCATACTTTGTTTCCTTTTTTTGCAACATGGCTAATAAAGAAATATGTTTTACATGATTTCATAAGTATAATAAGTATCATATATCTTCCTCCCTTAATGGGTAGGGGGATGCTAGAGGGAGGGAAAGAATTTGGAACTCAAAATTTTTTTTAATGTAAAAAAGAATAATAGCTGATTATGACATGAGGGAAATTACAGAAACTGAAAGAATATTAAAGTCTATGGGGATATCAATCATTACTATTTTTCATCCTAATCATCTGGTAAGCATTGATTAATTTTCTACTTTGTGTTTGGATACCAGGGATACAAAGACAAAAATGAATTACTCTCTCATAGTCTATTCATCAATGACAGAAAAGCCTAACATTCTACCCATACACACACACAATCACCACTACCAACAAAAAATAATGATAATGGCTATTCATGTAACACATAAATATTTGAAAAGTGTTTTTCAAATATGTTGGTATAGGCTTAGTCTCAGAGGTCTATTATGAATAGTGTTTGCTACCAAAAGGAATCACTTTACTGACTGGAGAGCAATGGGAATCCACAAATCTTTTCCAATTATCTCTACCCATTTTTTATTAGAATTCATTTATTTTCTGGAGGAGTAAATCTAAAATTCTAAGCATGATGAAGAAAAAATGCATTCTCCTTTGAAGATTACAAATCAAAATATGTCTTTTCAAAGGCAATAAGGAGACCTAACTTGGTCTTCTGGGACTTCAATCAACTCATCAAAATGAGAGGATTCAAATTTATCAGTATCTCCTACACTGGGGCCACCGCTCTTGAAAATATGGACTCAAAGTGAACTTGAATGGCTTTGGAATTTGCTAAAAATGTTGTTTCAACTGTCTCCTATCCTCCTGAAAGATTTATGCTAATAAATATGGCACATAAATATAGATTTCATAACTGTTTGCTTGTTTTAAAGCTGAAATTTCATAAATGTAGGGACCTCCTTGTGAGGAAAGCTCCCCTACTTACACAGATCTACAATTGTACTCCTATTTATAATTCCACAGAGATGGATCGGATCACTAAGAGTTTAAAGGACTTGGCAAAAGTTGCACAGTCAAAGCACTTGTCACCAGGTAATCCAGGGTATGAGGCCAAGTCTTTATCCGCTATTATATATTGCCTCTAATTAAATTCAACAAATATTTATTAAGCTCCTGGGGGGTAGAAAGAGAAAAAAAATCAATCTAGGTTCAAATTTACCTTAGTACACAACCTCTGGAGTAGTCTCAGAAAATGTTAATCTTACAGAAATACTTTCTTTAATTTTCTCAACCCCCATCCTTAACTAGCATGGGGAAAAATATCCTCTTATATGATAAAAATCCTCCCTCTCTCAATCTGAATCCAGCATTTATAGTTAGATAAAATATCTTTTATGGTCATGTAATTTATTTGTACTATCAACATAGAAGTACAGCCAAGTATTAGAAGTTACTAAAGGCTATGAGGGGGCTTATAGCTAAGGTCGTGTCTATCTCTACACCTCTGCCATCTTCTCAGTTTTTCATTTGCTGAAGAAAAAAAATTAAGATTTTACAACTGAGTGGAAATTTTCCAAGTATTGTAAGGCAGGAAAGGCAGAAAAAAAGGCATTGTTGAATGGATTACTTTCACCAATTGCTTATTTGACCCAGCCATGCATCTGTTTTTTCTCCTCTCATTCTTCAGTCTGTTTGCTATTCTGCTGACATTTCACTTTGCTTGCCTCCACTCACCTTTCTGGAATCCCCTGATGAGAGAAAGTTGTTTTCTCAAAGCTACTGGACCACCAAAACAAGTATCTCTACTAAATGCCTGCATTCTAGCTACAATATTCTCCATCTTCCTTTGAAAGTCCTCCACAGTCTCTGTGATTGTAGTATATGTGAAACAATTCAGAGGAATGAAATATAAAAGATTAGGAGTTTACTAAATGCCTGGTATTGAGAGAAGTACTTAAAGAGAATCCTGAAATGAACTAGGGATATCTGGATTCAGAGACAAGAAGGTAGATTGTTCCAGGCAGAGAGAGATCTCAAAATCATGGGAGCAGAATAATGGGATCATTACATTTAATGTGGAAAGGAACTTAAAAACCATCCAACCCCTTCACTTTACAGAGGAGGAAAGTGAGGCACAGAAATATTAAATCATTTTCCCAGGGTCAATCAGCTAGCAAATAATTGCATTTGGTTTCAAACCTAGGTCTTCTAGACTTCAAGTACAATACATTATCCACTACCAAGGATATCTATAGGATTATAGAAATAGAATATTGAGCAGAGAGGACAACCAGCAGGTCAGGTTGTTTGGAAATAATATGTTGGAGAGAGCAATTAGAAATAATTGTGTAAAGATACATTAGAGTTAGATTATGAAGGTCTTTACAAGACAAAAGAGTTTGTGCATAACATCATTTCAACTGAACCTAATTTGTGCTAATTACCATGGAAACCAGAATATCAAAATATATGCATTTAATCTTGATATTAATTTTTTTTCAGTCATATCTGACTCTGTCACCCTATTTGGGATTTTCTTAACAAAGATATTAGAGTGGTTTGCTCTTTCCTTCTCCAGCTCTTTTTATAGATGAGCAAACTGAGGCAAGTGTGGTTAAATTACTTTTCTAGGGTCACACAGCTAGAAAATATCTGAAGCCAAATTTGAACTCATGAAAATGAGTTTTTCTGATTTTAGAACTATGTTAATTAGACTCAAAGGCATCTAGTAGGTGAAATAATCTAATCTCCTCAATTTATAAATCAGGAATATTGAGCTGACACCCTTTCACTTGTTCCAAGTTCTACAATTATCCATTATGTAAGTTAGGATTAGATAGAGATCTCCTGAATCCCAGTGATCTCACTACTCTCCTGCTATAACTTCCAACTGTATTGTTGATGTGTAGCTAGGAAAAAAAACAACAGGAATTTCTAGATCTTGAGAAATGCCAGTTAATACAAATTAAAGAGAAAAGGCATTTTTAGAAAATAATACTTTTTTTTAAATAACACTATCCAAATTATTTATTTATTTGTAGGTACTTAACAACTTGGGTAAATCACTTTATCTATATTTTTAAAAATCAAATTCATTTTAGAGAATCAGAAGAGATGGAAGCCACTGACTAGCAGATAATACTTGAAAACTTTCTAAAATATAGCAATTGAAATTAAAAAAAGCTGAACTACCACTTCATATGCCACTAATAACTAAAGAAAACAAAAATACTAATAATTTTGAAATCTGTGACAAGACATATTCATTAATGTGCCATTTGTGGTACTGTGAATTGGATTTGTGGAAAACAATTTAGAACTCTACCCCAAAGATCACTAAATTGGATGGACACATTAAAATTTAAGAGTACAAAGGTGGAGAACACATATTTACAGAACATGTGGCAAAGGGCTAACACAATTCCTGGTTAGTTTTTACATCACCCTCATCATCATTTTGGCACTGAGGCAGCTATTTCTCAACCTGATGGCAAAAAGCCTGTGTCTTCCCCAAAATATATATACAAGATGTAAAACTGAGAACCTTTGAATAATTAAAACATGACTCTGTTTACCACTTTTAATGACTCATACAGGTATGAATGATACTACCAGAAAGGAACCTCCCCCCCTCAAATATTGTCAATGCTTGTGAATTATTGGGCAAGAAATTGAAAGTGACTGGGAGATATGTTTCCTCTCACTCTTGTCCATTGGAGAGGTTAAGTGATGCATAAGAAAGGATTTTATTTTGAGAATGAATTGTTATCATTAAAAGTGATGCTTGAGACTGGGATTTGAAGTTAGGGATAAAAACCAAAATATTAAATGGAGATTTAAATAGTGTAGGAGGGAGATTTTAGTTTATATAGATATATATTTAAGGTGTGGCTGCCAGGAATCAATAGTTCAGATTGATTTCACAATTAAAATAGACCCAAGTCAGGATTGGGTTTAAGGTTCTTGCCTAGAATTGGAACAAATCTATCAAAAGCTAGTTTGAATGGCTTTGCTTTGAGAAACAAATGAACAGGGTATTAAGCTAAACATGATGAGAGAGGGAGAAGATCTCCTATTTATCTACTTTGCACTAGATATCATGGATATGGTAAAGGAAGAATAGCAGTCAAGTTGTCTGAAGTCCATCAGAGATAAAATCCAAGATAGGTTTTAGTTAGAAAACTTCATGACTTTAAAGATATAACAGAAATGTCATAGAAGAGAGTTCTAATATAGTCTTATTTTTGAAAGAAATTCAGAGTGCAGAGGAAAGATAAGTAGGGTCCTTTGGACTAAATTTCTACAGGACATGTCAACTAAAGAAGAATGGAGAATGCATGCTAGAAAATTAAATTCTTCAGCCATAAAAGTATAAACACAGGTATCAGAATATTTTTCTGTATGTAAGTAGGAAGTATATGATTTACATTTGAGAGAAATAATTTTCTGTGACATTAATAATTATTATCTTATAATTAGCATTTATAAAGAACTATACATTTTACAAAGTGTCTTACAAATATTGCATTTCATCCTCACATACTGCTGTCCTAGGAGACAGGTGTTGTCATCCTCATTTCAGAGTTGAGGAAATTTAGACAGACAGTATGCTTTTTTAAAAATCACATCATTTAATTCATTTTTTAGAATTTTTTTCCATGGTTACATGATTTATGTTCTGTCCTTCCCCCTTGTGGAGCTGACAAGGAATTCCACTGGTTTATATATGTTTTATTACTCAAAGCCTATTTCCATATAATTCATATTTGTAATAGAGTAATTTTTTTAAAAAAAAGATATACCTGCAAGTAGTAGATTTAGAGTTGGAAAGCATGTATTAAATATCATTTATTTTCACTTCTTGATTCTTTAGTGAGGAAAACCTCCATGCTTCAATTCATCATCGACAGAATTATAATTATAATTTTTATTAACTGTGTCATCAGAGAATAAACTTGCCAGGGTCTAACATGTTAGAAAGACTTAGTGTTGAAATCTAATGACAGACCTTTTTTTTTTTTTTTTTTTTTTACCAAGGACCGATATGGGTTTTATTATTAATATTTTGCCTAATAGGCAATAAATTCTTTAGCCACTAAAACCCATGGAACAGATATAAAAAACGAAAATAATACTAATCCCTTATAACCTTCTACTGTTTTTTCAGTGACCATGACTCAGTGGGAGAAAACAGGGGCAGAGGATCCTGAGAATCACATATTTTTAAAGTATCTATAAATATTAGAGTGGAAACTGTATGCATGATAGGGAGCTGGCCTCTGAACTAGGAAGACCAACATTCAAGTCTTTCCTCTGGTGCACATAGGCTGAGTGACCTTGGATATGTTATTTAAATTTTAGTATTATAGGAAAATATATAAGACAGTAAGCTAGAGAGAAAGTGTCAACATTCATTAGTGGAAGAATTAGCCTCATCAATGAAATCAAAGCCAATCCAAATCCTACCTATAAATATTAGTTTAATTATTGGTAATCAAAATGTGGCCATCTCACATTGAACAAGTTATCATATCGCTGCACAGCAATTAATGTCATTATTCTAATACATATTGAAAGACATAGCAACATGAAATGATGTTTCAGAGACGAATCTCCAAATGATGATTTGAAGGGGTCAATATGAAGACTTTGGTAGATATACCATAATTATGTATCCTTAGTTAACTTTTGTGACAGATTATGAGTTAAGGGGATTCTATGAAAAAATGATTAATCTCTAAATGAAATAAATATAGTCAGTGATTTCAATACCAAATTGGACATAAGGGAAGATAGCAAAAATATGTTGCAAAATATGGCTCAGGGTCAACCAGTAAAAGAAGCCCCAAACTTTTAAACAACAGAGAAGTTTCACATACTCACAGCCACACATACGACCATGCATATATATGTATATACACATGCTACTTTCTTCATGAAGAGAAGTGAAAGCAGCTTGGACTGGTGAACACTAATGCAACAAAATAAAACATCTCCTTGCTGATATCAGTGTCCTTTCTGAATCAGCTTTTAATGTAATGTTAAAGCAGCTTGCATGAATGTATTTCAGGCAAGTATTCATGCAGAAATTGGGAATAGATAAAGGAATGGACATCAACATAAATGATTCAAACCTCCTATGAAGGATCACTGAGATGAAATAATTGGCAACAAAGGGGTGAGGAGGAGACCAAAAAAGTCTGCAACATGAGACAGACAGTAGATTATACAAATCTATAAACTTATATATCAATATCCATTTCTTTGCTTTCTTGTCAAAAGAAGATATATGGCAGCTAATCAAACAGGTTTAGGAAGTAAACTCATCTGCAAAATCATACAGTGGAGTGCATGAAAAGATTGTAAATAGTATTACCTTATAGGTCAGTGAGAAATGATGGAAGGAATGTAAATGTACAAAAATTTTACCCCTAAGACATTTTCTTCTAAAGATTAAAAGTCTACTGGTTGATGAATGCAGTGACTTCCTTGGAATGTGGAAATACTTGGACCTTGGGTTTTTGCTTGTTTGTTTCTCACTCTATTTAACCTTATAAAGAAGTTTTAAACTTGGAGATCTGAAGCTAAGTCCTCTAGATATGTTATGGTATAATTTCAAATGAAATCAAATTAATTTTATGAAATTAAGAGGGAGGTAGAGGACTGTATAATGTGGATGAAAATGTGCACTTGACCAGAACAAGATAAGAACAATGCTTTATAGTTACATTCCAAACCAGGGCTGGTGGATTTATCCCTCTCAGTAGAGAAATCTCTTGAAAGCTCTAAATAACTGACTGTTCAGGAGCCAGCAATTGAAATGGAAGTTAGAAGTTTTGTTTGTACAGGTGGTTTTCCTACTGGGATACTGACTAGCTTCTTAGCACTGTTGTCTGTTCAATTATTTGGAGACTTCATTTCTATAGTATCTAGGAGACTTGATAACAATGGAAACCATTTTTAAAAACTTGCTGACCCATCATTTATCAAATTATCTTAATAGTATGAACATGAAAGTCTATTATGAAATAAAAGGAATGGACGAGAGAATGTTTGTATGGTCAAAGGTAAGAAAAATCCTTCCAATTAAAAGCTAAAGAAAAGAATTGGTAAAATCAGGTACACACACACACATATATCTTTCAGACATTTGAGTTCAGTGACTGGATTTTTAATCACAAAGTGATATTTTAAATTCACTGATTCCCTGGACCTGGAAATGCCTTCTTTATCTTTCCTGTTGAGTAGGCTTGACTCTTGAGAATGATAGATTCAGACTAAGGGGGAAAAAAGTGAACTGTGTAATTCAAATCTCTCAATTAGTGATGGAAGAATTACTGAAAACAATAACAAAAAGATTGTTTTCATAGTTAGGGTGCATTGTAAAAGCTGTAATAGGAATCTGAGCAAATTTTTAAACATAAACATAGTGATATGTTGGCTGGTCCCAAATTCCATATTCTTATTGCACAGATGCATTTCAATGAAATGAATAAGACAGGGACTTTATGGAGTATGAACTACTCTAACTGGCATTGTAAATGCTTGATAACAATTGCCTTCTATATTCCTAATCCCTGGTTGTTGTGTCTTGGCCAGGAAAATAATGGATCCTCTCATTTTAGAACTAAAAACACAAATAGCAACTGATATTATTTTTCAATTTGAGTTAATATAAATATTTTTGTAATATAATCCTTTTTTCTTTTTATTTGGTCTCTTTGGGGTACAATCCTAATAGTGGAATTTCTGAATCAAAGAATATGCAGTTTTATAACCCTTTGGACATAGTTCCAAATTACTCTCCAGACTGTTTAGATCATCTCATAATTTCACCAACAGTGCATCAGTGTCTCAGCTTTTCCACATCCCCCACAACATTTGTCATTTTCCTTTTTTGTCACATTATGCAATTTGATAGATATGAGGTAGCATCTCAGAATGGTTTTAATTTGCATTTCTCTAATCAATAGTGATTTAGAGCATTAGATCATCTTTTATGAGACAAATTCAGGTGTATGATTTGATAAGGACTTAATCATAAGCTTTATGGTTCCATGGGGACCTCACAATGAAGTAAGCTTGATCATTGGTAGAGATAGATGAGGAGGCAAGACATTACTCAAAATCAGGGTTCCCTGGGAAGGAACCTTGGACTCTAGCAGATTGTTATTTTAAATAATTATTCTTTCTAACTCAATGTTAGGCTGTTTCTGTCCACTAAAGCAAACAAATGTTTCTCAATTTTTGGTGCCCTTAGATAAATACCAATCACATCTTATATATGAGGGGTGATTGGACTTGGAATTAAAAAGATATGAATTAAGATATATCTAGAGACATTTAATTAACTGTAATACTCTAGGAAATTGTTGTCCTCATACTCAAAGAAGACCAAAATGACACCACTATATTGGAAATTAGTAATGTACAGCGTTTTGAATATGGCTGATCAGACCAGAATGAATTCTGAAAGCTGTACCACAGATCAAGTACAAAGGGGTCACATGAACATTTGGGATGGAGATAGTTCTCAGTTTGTGCAAATCATGCTTCTTTTGAGCTACTACAATTGTAATTTGCTTATAGAGCACAATGCCTTCTTTGATGTAGGCAAGCCATGCTGGATAGCCCTGTGCCATTGTCTCCTATGTCTTACAAAGTATATAAAAGTTCTTCAAAGTGACCTTTAAAGTATCTTTGTAGTGATACCAATTTTTCTGACCTCCATGTGAGCACTTGATTTGTGTGAGTTTTCCATAAGAGTATTTTAGACAACGGTGTATCTGGCATTCAAAAAAAGTGCTTTTTTCAATAGAATCTGAATGCTTGGTAGTTCAGCTCAAGAAAGGGTCTTAGTATTGAGTATCTTATCTTGCCAGGTGATCTTCAGAATCTTCCTAAAACAATTTAAATGAAAGTGATTCAATTTCTTAGCATGGTGCTGTTATACTGTCCAAGTTTCACAGGCATACAAAAATGATGTCTCACTCACCACTGGTACATGAAACATGCACATGCTTATAGACAACACAAAATTCAGTAGATCTAAAAGAAAGTCATGGGAAAGAACTAAGCAGGTATCACATCCAAATAGCATCCCTAAGTACAATAGATATGGCAAATAGCATCCCTAAGTACAATAGATCTGGCAAATGAAGAACAACTTACTAAAGGTAGACTTCCATTTTTCTGGAGTGTTTTCTATGACTAAGAGTGCTGGGAAACTGCGGTAGTTATCTAATCTAGTCAAACAAGTTCATATGCCTTGTGATGATGCAACTACCACATGCAGAAAAGTGTCATACCACCATCATCAGTGTCAATGCTTCCATCCTGACAAACCCAGATGAGGCCAATGAAAAATTCATGAAGACCTGAAGATTCTCATCATCATTCTGTTGAAAGATAAGAACCTTATAATTATGGGTGACTTAATGTCATAGTAAGCACAGACTATTAGACATGAAAGGAGTCCTTGGGAAGACAACAGCAATACTCACTACTGAAGACTTGTGTATATCATGACCTTCTTTCTCATCTCCAACACTATTTTCTGTTTACCTAAATACAAAAAAAAATGCATGGATATATCCTCATAGTAAGCATTGACATTTGACAGACTCTGCAGTTTTTTTTAATCTTTTTTTTTAAACCCTTAACTTCTGTGTATTGGTTCCTTGGTGGAAGAGTGGTAAGGGTGGGCAATGGGGGTTCAAGTGACTTGCCCAGGGTTGCACAGCTGGGAAGTGTCTGAGGCCAGATTTGAATCTAGGACCTCCCATCTCTAGGCCTGACTCTCAATCCACTGAGCTACCCAGCTGCCCCAGACTATGCAGTTTTGAGGAGAAAAGATAGGTTGTAAGAGCGATGGAGTTGATGTGTGGCACAGAATGCTGGAATGATCATAGATTAACCATGTCAAGCATACATTTGCATTCAACTTTAGACAAGTACTTAAACTCTCTGGGCCCAATTTTCTCTATAAAATAAGCTACTTGGAGTGAATGGGTTTTTTTTTAAGGTACTGAAAGTTCTAATCTATGATTCTAGCTCACTTTAGCTATAGTTCTCATTTATCAGGATAGAGACATCTGGAATCTACCTGATCTGTGGATTAATGCTTATTCTCTCATATTTATTCACCAGAAATTCTCTTGAGCAAAATTTTTCAATTGCTTTCCACATGGAAAGATAATAGTTTAACTTGGATTACTCACAAGTAGATGATGTACTTTCCAAGGATGGAAGTGGAGAGGGATTTTGAGGCCCACACAAATGAGCAATATGTTAGTGTTTCAGTGAGTAATGCTCATACAAGGGACCCAAAACAATGTGTGGTTTTGTAGGTCACATGATTTTATTCTTATTTGATGCAAAATCTATAAATTGTTTTTTCCTTAAAATTTCACAACCTGAATGGCTATAAGGAGTTAATTCTCCAATTTTTTTTCTTAATCATTATTTCCAAAAGCATGTAATATTGAAGATGGATATGAGGGGACCTATATATACCTCAATATTTCCCATTATAACAGCATCATATTGTACATATTTTTGGAGCAAAGCCCCATCTCTGTGAATAGAGTTCTTAATGTTATTGTCCCTCTATAATCAAATATAATGTTCTCAACTTTTCTCCAGGGGAATATAACTTACACAGTTTCTAAACATGTCCTAAAACTAAAATTTAATATAACCACTAATTTCTATGTTCAAGAGACTATCTGAGCTAATGCAGGAACAGATCAATGAAATCATTGCCCATTTACCTGGAGTCTTTTCAAAGGTCAGTATTTTCATCACTGATGGGACTTGAGGTGTAAAGCTCTGTCTATTAAACTCCTGACCCCAGAATCATTACAAAGTAAGGTTCTCTTTTCCATGAACTATAAAATCTAGAAAATGAAGTCATTCTTTATTCGATGGTTTGCTAGGCTTTAGATATTCCAGCAAATCAAAACTTTTCTTTTTAAAGTAAATAAAAATTGTAAAAATAACTAAGGATTCTTCCTAAATTATCTGAGTGGAAGAAAGCAAGCAGAAAATCCTTTCTGTCATTTTCAAGTGTATATACTCCTAATAAACATATATAAGATTTTGAAGGCCTTGGAAATATTGTAGCAATGTTAAATAAGTTCAAAATGAATGTAAGATTCCTGTAAATTATCTGGAAATGAAACATCAAAATTCAAACTGTATAGCAATTGTCTTATTCCCCTGTAATTTCTGACTTATTCATAATTGCTTCCTGTTGCTAGACTTAATATTGATGTATACATGAGGGGAAATATGATTTGAAAAGACAATATGACCACATATATATGTCTTATATCTCTGAATTTATTTTATTATTTTTTAAACCTTTACCTTCTATCTTAGAATCAATACTTTGTATTGGTTCTAAGGCAGAAGAGAAGTTAAGCAGTAGGTTAAGTTATTTGCTCAGGTTCACACAGCAAAGGAAGCGTCTGAGCTCAACTCTAAATTTAAAATATTTCTAGCATGTTAGAGAGACAAAAAATATTAGAGAGACAAAAATTTACACTTCAGTTTTCTTTGGTGTCTATTGGTACATATCCTACTTTTAGGTTACCAATCTTGATGTCTATTTTTCTGACAGGATATAAGCCACAATAAACCATGAAATAAAGAAAAATACAAATGGTTATTTCTTCAAGGAAAGTGGAAAAGTTGTTTAAAGGATGATATACCATGCTAAGAATCATAGAATTTAGGTCATCTATAAATATTAACTCAAGTTTTGGTACTCTATAAATGAGAGCCTTGTCCAGGAAGTAATGAATAGTTATTATCCTGAAGGAAAGGAATGGTACGATGCCTTTAGTAGATTCTTGTCTTTCAACTACTTTTCATTTTACTTTCTCAATGCCCTCACATTTTTTCCCCCTAGAATGGGTTTATTTTATGAAGGATTGGTCTCAGATATTTTTAATACTGGATAAAGTTGTTGGATAGAACATTCACAACTGCTGATCTATATACCTAACTTCCCATCTCAACAAAACTCTTTGATTTAGAGTTTGATTAAACTAAGGAAAAGAAGTATTTGATTAATTCAATTAGGAACAGTGTATTTTCATATCACCAGTTACTATTGGAAATGAGAATTTTTGGAAGAAGTGACTGAAAAGGGAATAAATAGTTGAAGGAGAATGATTTTTCATGGTCTTGTAATTTAGGCGACTCTTCTGTCTGGTAGATCAAATTGTTACCTGAACTTCATTACTATTATGTTTTAGCTTATTGTGGAATTTTTCTGTTATTTGGGAATACCATTAACTATAACATGAAAATAACTTGGTTAGAGAGATTTTCAAAGGCATGTTGGATTTGTGTCCTTTTTGGGGTTTCTACTTCTCTGATTAGATATGCTTGTAATTAGAATAACTTAATGAATTTTTTTCTGGCAGGCTTATGCCCAAACCACAGAGTACAGAATTTTCCCCATATTCAATTCTCAACTTCTCAAGAAATCTCAAGAAAGAATTCCGGAACTTTCTCTTTATTCTTTAAGAACAAATGAGGGGAATCAATTCTTTATCTTCCATCTTCTTCCTTCTGTATAATCTTCCTAGCCTCAAGAAAAAATGAAGAAAAAAATGTTTATCATTAAAATTTAGGAGGCAGAATGCTGCAGGGGAAAGTGACTGGATTTACAGTATGAAGAATAGGGTTCAAATCTTAATTTAGTTACTCACTACCTGATAACCTTAAACACACAATTTCTCAGGCCTGCAAAAAAGCATACTTATAGCTGGAACTAAGGAATCTAGGTGGTAGTCATTAGAGCATTGGATATGGAGTTAAGAAGACTTGAGTTAAACTTTGATCTTGGACACAATTCAGATTACTTATTGGAAGGATAAATACTAAAGCTGAAGATTAAATGTTTTGGCCAGAATGAGAAGATAATACTCTCATTGGAAGATATCTTGATGGTGGGGAAAAACTGAAGGCAAAAGGAGAAGGAAATGGGAGAGGATGGGGCGGATAGTGTAATCGAAGTAACAAATATGAGCTTGGACACACTTTTGGGAGATAGTGGAGGATAGAAGGACTTGGTACATGCTATGAACCATGACTGGATGAATAAACAATAGCATCTGTGTGTTCTTGGATTGTTCTGCCTCAGTTTCCCTATCTGTAAGTTAGAGATAATAATAGCACCTACCTTCATAGGTTTGTTGTAAGGATTAAATTAGATAATATTTAAAGTAATAGCTCTTGTTCGTATAAACAATTGAGTTCAGTCAATTAATTTATAAGTGAACAAACTGAGTCCCAGAAAGGTTACATGTTTGAGGCACTATTTGAACTGACGTCCTTCTTGAACAAGTCCAGTGCTGTACCCACTTCACCATTCAGTCTCTCAAATAAGTTTCGTCTTTTTTTAAAAGATAAGGATTTGGTTCCCTAGGGGATTTCAGAAATCTAAATTAAATTATCCCAAGGATACTGAAAACATTAATGAAGATATGATCATATAGCTAAGGGTATGGCCCCAAATGACTCAGATCTTAGAACTACTCCCTTTGTGTTGTGCTTGCTCATATATTCTTCCTTAAAGGATGTAACCAGGCTGCTGGAGGCTTTCTTCTCATTCTTTGAAAAAGCCTATAGGTACTAGTTTGAGACTAGGAGTATTTATCTGTTTTTCTTAGTTACTACAAAAGGACTACTCTACTGTCTTTTCAGTCTTAGAGTCAGCAATCATTTTACTACATGCACTGGGGTAAGTTTTAAGAATATCAATATGGGTAAAAAGGAAGACGATATTTCCTGTCAAGAAGCTTGCATTCTATTGAGGAAAGACAGCATGTAAAATGAAGCTGAATTGAAAGGAAGGGGGAGAAAGCATTTATTAAGCAAGGGCTATGTGCTAGGCACTCTGCTAAGTATTCTACAAATACTTTCTCATTTTATTTTTGCAATAATTCTGAGTAGTAAGGGCCATTAGTATTTCCATTTATACTTGAGGAAATTGAGGCAGACAGAGGTTAAGTGACTTGTCTAGGGCTAAATAACTAGTAGTGTCTGAGACTAGCATAAATTTAGGTCTTCTCTATTGTAGGGTTGGCTGGGAGAAGAAACAGAAACAAGATAACATTACATTGCCTGGATATTTTTTATAACTACTTATTATACACAAATCAGCTCTGGCAACATGATCCACTATTCTTAGGTCCACCATGTATCTCACTTTTTTTCATTCTCATCTACACTAATCTGGCCAATTTTCCAAACTGGCCCAGTAGTTTCCCATTGAGTTTCTATTATCCACACAGTTGACATGTTCAAAACTTCGGTGACATCCTTGACTCTTCTATTTCCTCCATTGCATCTAATCATGTACTTTGTAGCTCAGCCAGACTCAACTTGTTGCTATTCCTCATATATAAGAGTTGAATTTTGCTCTCCATTCCTTTCCATAGATTTCTTTTCATACCTATAAAGTAATTCTGCCCCTTAGAATCCTTTAACTTACTTCTAATTTTAACCAGTGTCACTGTCTACATGGGATTTTCTCTGATCACTTCCCTGAGACTAATAACTCCTCAAAAATTGTCTTTTTAATTACTTTTTATAAATTCATCTATATTTATAATAATTAATAATGATAATTAACTTTTACATAGCACTTTCAGATTTACAAAATTCTTTACAAATATTACCTTATTTTATTCTCAAAAACCCTGTAGAATTAGGTGCTATTATCATCCCAATTTTATCCCAATTTTACAAATAAGGAAACTAAAGCACACAGAGTTTAAGTGACTTGTTTAGGGCCTCATGGCTAGTAAGTGTCTGAGTCAGGATTTTGCGTGTACCATTTCTCCAGAAAAAAATATGAACTCTTTAATATCAAGGCTTATCCATTTTTTAAAAAAATCTGGCCAAAATCAAAGATGAGGCCTCTTTCCACCCAAATTCTATGGCTAGGTTTTTTTGGTCTTTGAAATACTACTTTATTTTGTTTTATTTTTGTTATATATGTTTACATGTAATATATACATATATTATTTATTATATACATTTGTTACTTACATTTGGGCAAAGTTCCTGGAGACCAGGAACTAATTATGTATAGTTATTATAGTTTTTTTTAATATATAATATTATACATATAATATTTATAGTATCTACTCATTATATATTGCAGTGTTGGTGAACCTTTAAGGAGTCTGAGTGCCCAGAGGGCAAATTCAAGCTGTTTATGAGCCCATACATCACTAGAAGGAGCTAAAGGAAAAAGCTCTTGTTTGGGTGCAAAAAAAGTGGGTGAGTGATGCATAAAATGTCCTTGGGCACTGGGAAAAGGGAGAACAGAGTAGCTCCCTGAGTGCCAGCTCTGCACACACACTACATCTTTGCCTATGTGGATGTATAGTTATACATATAGTTACATATATATATATATGTATATATATATACACACATATATACACACATATTATCACACTAGTTTTCTATATGTGTGTATCACATATACATATACTATATATGTATATATGTAATTTATAGTATATGTGTGTGTGTGTGTATGAAATAGGTGTGTGCTCCAATTTCTTGAATTTCTTTCTCTTTTTAACTAATCCCTGGATGTCAGCATGTTTCCTCACTAAATGTGGACAGAATTAGTATTTTGGATTATTTTACTTTATCTGATACCCAGGATACGATCTTGGATTGTTAAAGTCATGTCTTAAGATGGAGAGGGATTGTTTAAAATGTGGTCACATATATAGGAAGTAGGATTCAAACTCAGGTCTCTTGACTCCAAATTCAGCAGCCATTCAATTGCAGCCTGGGTTAATAGGGGAGTCATTCATTTTTATCACATGTCAATGTAATTTATTCAGTCTTAGTACAAATTAACCCAACATATCGAGATATTTTGTAATGTTATAGAAAACAAACCTAGTCTAAGATATAGTTGACTTGGCTTCTAGTACTTTTTTCATGTCCCTAAAATTACTATACAACTCTAATAATTTAAACTCAATCCACTATCTCCTATTTTGTAAAAAGAGTTAGTTGGACTAGATGATCTTTAGAGGATTAAACTCTTCTGTTTAATTTTTTTTAAACAAAATTCATGATCAAGACATTTTTCCAAAATAAAATCTGTTCTTTAGTTGAAGTTAAACATCTGTGAAAACTTTAAAACTCTTCAGGACATTATGATATATTGAGACAGACAATGGGTTTTGTTGACTACAATAAAGTAATCTATGCTAAAAAAACACTACTGGGACCAAGGCTTAATTTATAGTTATGCTAATTCCACACTAATATATTTAATTCTTCCTTCAAATTTGCAAGCTGCTTATATATATATATATATATATATATGTGTGTGTGTGTGTGTGTGTGTGTGTGTGTGTGTGTGTGTGTGTGTGTGTGTGTGTATGTATTTACACTCCAAAGAGTTCAGGGATTATAACTTTTCTTTTATTTCCAATTAATTTAAATTTGACTTTCCATGGACCCTTGCTAGTTATAATTTTTATTGCATTAATATCTGAAAAAGTACCATTTATAATTTCTGTTTTTCTGCATTTGTTTGCAATATTTCTATGCCCTATTACATGGTCGATCTTTGTATATGTGCCATATATTGCTGAAAAGAAGGTATATTCATTTTTAACCCTGTTTGATTTTCTCCAGATATCCATTAACTCTAATTTTTCTAACATTTTATTCACTTCCCTTACTTCTTTATTATTTATTTTTTGGTTTGATTTATCTGGTTCTGAAAGGGGAAGATTGAGATTCCCCACTAGTACGGTCTTACTATCTATTTCCTCCTTAAGCTCCTTTAGAAATCTAGATAATACACCATTTGATGCATCAATATTTAGCAATTATATTACTTTACTGTTTATAGTACCTTTTAGCAAAATGTCATTTCCTTCCTTATCTCTTTTAATCAGATCAATTTCTACTTTGGCTTTGTCTGGTATCATGATGGTTTTTTTACTTTAGATGATGCATAATAAATTATGTTCCAATCTTTACCTTGAATCTATGGGCATCACCCTGCCTCAAATGTATTTTGTGTAAACAACATATAGTAGGATTCTGGTTTTTAATCCACTCTGCTATCCACTTCTGCCTACTAGCTCTGAAAAGGCAAAATCCCCTGAAGCAAGTGTGAAGAATATGAGATTATACAGAAGGAAGTGGATGAAAGATAAAGAATTGATTCCTCTCATTTTTTCTTAAAGAATAAAGAGAATATTCTGGAATTAATACTTTGTTGAAATTTCTTAAGAAGTTGAGAACTGACCCCACACACCCACACATCCCACCCTTATTCTTTCATATCTTATGATTTTTAGGTGGGAATAGGATATGGGACTGTAGAGGAACAGCAATCATTCCTAGACTGTAGCAATTTGAACCTGACTTCGTAACATTCCTTAGATTATTTTTCTGGCAGAAGAACCTGTCTTTATCTATTTAAAAGTAAAAATTCAGGAAATTCTGTGTTGCCTACTCTATTTGGTCAAAAGCCTTTATGTTATGTCTACCTAGATTTACACTTCTTGAGTACTAATTTAGTTTTTCAGTTTTTCAGGACTACAGCTCTTACCTCATTGCACTTATCCCACTTCATATTATTTGTTCCCAAATAATAAGAGATTGGACAATGAGGACCCAACTCTTTGTTTGAATCTACCCACCTAGGGAACTTATGCAAAATATTTGTGATAGTCTTTCCTCCTACCTATGTTATGTTTTAAAGTTTTGTAAGAAGGGATAAATCTTTGGTTATGGCAAGAAGAAAGGGAAAATATGAGTGACTCAAAAACAAAATATACCAATAAAATTATTTTAAGAGAGACAGAGACATACATAAAGAGAAACAAAGAGGAGAAAGACAGACAGACAGGCAAACAGACAAACATGAATACCTGAGGAAATAATGATGGATAATAATGTACCTGAACTGAATTTATATCCATAATCATTAACCTACCGTTTTCATGGAAGCTAACAGCAGTTTATCCTCCTTGAAATCAATAAGTAAAAGTAATGGTGCAAAAGAGGTCAAAGGAATATGTTTTGATCATTTTGTATACAAATCCTTTTGTAACAAATAAAACTGATATAGAAGGATATATATAAAGATATTAGGGTTTTATTTAAAGCCATTTTGATAGTTATAGCTATGTGCCTGATAAGAGCTCATTCAAATTTCCTCGCCTTTACCTCTGCCCACCTGGCTTGTTCAGCAGGAAAGAGGAAGTACAAATTCTATCCTGAGTCTTTATACCTTTGTTTACATAATCACACTTCCTGCCTACTTGTATTATGCAAGAGAAATCATGGAAAATTTAGTTTTTAAGAGTCTTAAATGTCCACAGGAAGTTTAGATCAGGAACTCAAGATCAGTTCAAGGAATCCCAAATTTCCAATATCACACTTTTCACTTCAGTCAATCAGTTGTTTGGGCTCAGGAATTAATTAGTAAACTTGTCTTCACATAGTCACTTTTAGATGGGAACTAGCCTCCCAAACCTTGACTTATTAGATTGGAATCAAGTAGAGACTATTATTCTACTCAATCCCTTCTCCTGTACCCACTGGAAGGATAATTCTGTACATGGTCCAAGGACTAGGTCCTTATTGACCAGCTCTTCCACTGTGCTCAAAATATGTAACAATACATTTACTTCCTGATTTAAACTTCATTTTACTAATCATATAATACTAAGTTTCTAGCATTTAGAGGATGGGACAGATATAGGCAATGAACATGTAATTTAACTGATATAGAAAACTCCTTGGTGAGGAAATTCCCTCTCCCATGTGGGTTGGTACCTTCTTTGCAAGAAAGTTGCCTGGAGCACTGAGAGCTTAAGTACCCTTCTTAAGGTCACACAGCCAGTAAATATTAGAGCAAGTTTTAAACCTAGTTCTTCATGGCTATTTTAAGACTAGCTCTCTACTCATTCTTTCATACTGCCTGTTTTTTCTTTAGAGAATTATGGATAATCTAATTTTCTCACAAAGCTAAAGTAGTAATAAGTTCCTGAAGAAGCAAAAACACATAGCTTTAAAATAATGACATTAAAGACCAATCTCAGAAATCTAGACCAATTGTTATCTAGCTATGACTCCCTCATCTTGTGAAACTATTTTTGTTTTAATTCAACAATAAATAAGATTGTTTATTGATCCCTATTCGTTCATGTTATTTGATTCAAGCCAATGTTCTAACTGTTCAGTCAGTCTATCATATGTGAATCACATGAGCCTATCATATGCCAAGCACTAGGGAACCCATGACCTCTTAAGGCAGCACATTACTTCTCTGGGCAATTCAACTTGTTAGAGAGTTTCCCCAACATAAAACCTGAAGTTGTCTCTTTACTACTTCTTATAATGCCTCTGCATTCTGCTCTCATGGGTCAAAAAGAACAGGGGTAATCTCTGGTAGTTCTTCAAATGATTGTATATTTTATGTCCCCTCCTGAGTTTTTTTTCAGAATAACAATATTAAAAAGTCATATAAACTTCATCCTATCCTCATATGACATGAATCCAGTTGTGTTTGCTCTTCTTCAAATGCTCTTCAGTTTTCCACTGGCTTTCTGCAATTTTAGCACTAGCAACTGAGTACATAATACATATATGCTCTGGATAGACGAAAAATGTGATAGCCATTTTTATCAAAATATTTTTTGGCGACTTTTCCGGGTTAAGATGGCGGCAGAGTAAGAAGCAGCTCTTAACCTCTCCTGACCAAAACACACAAAACTCCTCAAGGGGACATAAAAACAAGTCCAGACGAACGGAGGAACCCCACAACAGGGCACAGCGTGGAAGGTACGTGGAATCGAGACATTTCCAGGCTATAAAGGGCTCTCACTAAATCGCGGGCTGAGCAACCGCCCCACCCCCACACCCTCCACACACAAGATCTAGAGCTCTGAAGCCAGCTAAAAAGAAATAGAGCAAGTTTGGGGCACCCATCGAGTCATTGGCAGCTTCGGGGCCTGTTCCTGAGAGCAGCAAGACTTAGGACCCCATTAAGCCAAAGAAAGCAGGCGAAATCTGAGCGCAGGTGCAGGACGCAGGGCGCACAACGCAGGCTGAGCAGAACTCAGGCACTGCGGAGGCGTGGGTGGAGGCAGACACAGCCAGGAACTAAAGCCTAAGTGGGGAACCAGTGTGGACTGGTGTACGACTGTGGAAGCAGCACCCTGAGACTTGTAAAGAAACCTCTGGCAGAGGACAGACACTGAGCACGAGGATAAATCTGAGAAGCTGCTGGGGTAATGATGGCTACTCAGCCTCAGGAAGTTCAGAAGAGAAAGAATAACAACAAGAAAAAGAAGTCTTTAACACTCGACAGCTTTTACACAGAGAAAATCCAGACAACCAAGCAAACAGAGGAGGAGAACAAACAAGCATCTGGACCCTCCTCAAATAAGGAAAACTCCTCACAAGCTATGGAAGAGTTCAAAACTGAGATTTTGAGGAAAATGGAAGAGATCTGGCAAGAAAATAAC
>NC_058135.1:3928424-3941709 GCF_016433145.1 Gracilinanus agilis | reverse complement strand
AAATAATCCCATATCAGAAAAAGAAATTGAACAAGCCATCAAAGAACTCCCTAAGAAAAAATCACCAGGGCCTGATGGATTCACAAGTGAATTCTATCAGACATTCAAAGAACAACTAATCCCAATACTACAGAAATTATTTGATATAATAAGCAAAGGAGTCCTACCAAATTCCTTTTATGACACAAATATGGTACTGATTCCAAAGCCAGGTAGATCAAAAACAGAGAAAGAAAACTACAGACCAATCTCCCTAATGAACATGGATGCAAAAATCCTAAATAGAATATTAGCAAAGAGACTCCAACAAGTGATAAAGAGGATCATCCACCATGATCAGGTGGGATTTATACCAGGAATGCAAGGATGGTTCAACATCAGGAAAACCATCCACATAATTGACCATATCAACAATCTAACAAACAAAAAGCACATGATCCACTCAATAGATGCTGAAAAAGCCTTTGACAAAATACAGCACTCATTCCTATTGAAAACACTGGAAAGTATAGGAATAGAAGGTCCTTTCCTAAAAACAATAAATAGTATATACCTAAAACCATCAACAAGCATCATATGCAATGGGGATAAATTAGAAGCCTTTCCAATAAGATCAGGAGTGAAACAAGGATGCCCATTATCTCCTCTATTATTTAATATTGTACTAGAAACACTAGCAGTAGCAATTAGAGAAGAAAAAGAAATTGAGAGTATTAAAATAGGCAAGGAGGAGACTAAGCTATCACTCTTTGCAGATGATATGATGGTATATTTAAAAAATCCTAGAGAATCAACTAAGAAGCTTGTAGAAATAATCAACAACTTTAGCAAAGTTGCAGGATACAAAATAAATGCACATAAATCATCAGCATTTCTATATATTTCGAACACATCACAGCAGCAAGAGATAGAGAAACACCATTTAAAATCACGCTAGACAATATAAAATACTTAGGAATCTATCTACCAAAATAAACAAAGCAATTATACGAAAACAACTACAAAACACTTTCCAAACAAATAAAACTAGATCTAAACAATTGGAAAAACATTGAATGCTCATGGGTAGGACAAGCTAACATAATAAAAATGAACATTCTACCCAAATTAATTTACCTATTTAGTGCCATACCTATCAAACTACCAAAAAAACTTTTTCACTCAATTAGGAAAAACTATAACAAAGTTCATTTGGAATAACAAAAGATCAAGAATATCAAGGGAAATAATTTTAAAAAATGTGAAGGAAGGGGGCCTAGTAGTACCAGATATTAAGCTATACTATAAAGCAGCAGTCATCAAAATGGTATGGTACTGGCTAAGAGACAGAAGGGAGATTCAGTGGAATAGACTTGGGGTAAGTGACATCAGCAAGACAGTATATGATAAACCCAAAGAGCCCAATTTTTGGGACAAAAATCCACTATTTGACAAAAACTGTTGGGAAGTTTGGAAAACAATATGGGCGAGATTAGGTTTAGATCAACATCTCACACCCTACACCAAAGTAAATTCAGAATGGGTGAATGACTTGAATATAAAGAGGGAAACTATAAATAAGTTAAGTGAACACAGAATAGTATACTTGTCAGATCTCTGGGAAAGGAAAGATTTTAAAACTAAGCAAGAGTTAGAGAAAATTACAAAATGTAAATTAAATGGTTTTGATTATATTAAGCTAAAAAGCTTTTGTACAAACAAAAATAAAGTATTCAAAATAAGAAGGGAAACAACAAATTGGGAAAAATCTTTATAACAAAAATCTCTGACAAGGGTCTAATTACTCAAATATACAAGGAGTTAAATCAATTGTATAAAAAAATTAAGCCATTCCTCAATTGATAAATGGGCAAGAGACATGAATAGGCAATTTTCAGGTAAAGAAATCAAAAGTATCAGTAAGCACATGAGAAAGTGTCCTAAATCTCTAATAATTAGAGAAATGCAAATCAAAACAACTCTGAGGTATCACCTCACACCTAGCAGAATGGCTATAATGAAAGAAGGGGAGAGTAATGAATGTTGGAGGGGATGTGGCAAAATTGGGACATTAATGCATTGCTGGTGGAGCTGTGAACTGATCCAAATATTCTGTATGGCAATTTGGAACTATCCTCAAAGGGCTATAAAAGAATGCCTAACCTTTGATCCAGCCATACCATTGTTGGGATTGTACCCCAAAGAGATCATAGATAAACAGACTTGTACAAAAATATTTATTCCCATGCTTTTTGTGGTGGCAAAAAACTGGAAAATGAGGGCATGCCCTTCAATTGGGGAATGGCTGAACAAATTGTCGTATATGCTGGTGATGGAATACTACTGTGCTAAAAGGAATAATAAACTGGAGGAATTCCATGTGAATTGGAAAGACCTCCAGGAATTGATGCAGAGTGAAAGGAGCAGAGCCAGAAGAACATTGTACACAGAGACTGATATACTGTGGTAAAATAGAATGTAATGGATTTTTGTACCAGCAGCAGTGCAATGACACAGGACAATTCTGAGGGACTTATGGTAAAGAATGCTACCCACATTCAGAGGAAGAACTGCAGGAGAGGAAACAGAAGAAAATCAACTGCTTGAATTCATGGGTTGATGAGGACATGATTGGGGATCGAAAGTACCACACCAATGCAACTATCAACAATTTGGAAATAGGTCTTGATTAATGACACATGTTAAAACCAGTGGAAATGCATATCAGCCAGGGGATGGGGGAGTTCAGGGGGTGGAAGGGGAAAGTAAGAACATAAATCATGTTACCATTTTAACTTTTCTGAAATATAAATATTAATAAACGTTTAAAATTAAAAAAAAAGAAAGTAATGGTATAGCCTACATCAGACTATTTGCTGCCTTGGGAAAGTTGGGAGGGATAGAAATCTGAATCCTAAAATGTCAGAAAACAATTATTAAAATTGTTTCTACATGTAACTGAAAAAATAATTTTAAAAATAGTGCATCAATTCTCTCTCTCTGGAGAGTAACATTTTTCATCATAAGTCCTTTGGATCTATCTTAGATCAGTGTCTTGATTAGAGTAGCTATGTCTTTCACTGTTGATTATCCTTATACTATTGCTGTTATATTATACAATGTTCTCCTGGTTCTGCTTACCTCATTTTGCATAAGTTCACTTGTGTCATTCCTGTTTTTTTTTTCCTTTTCTGAAACCGTCCTTGCTTTCTTACAGTATATTAGTATTCCATCACAATCATATAAACTACAATTTGCTCAGCCATTAGACAATCAATGGACATCCGGTTGATTTCCAAATCTTTTCCAACACAAAAAGAGTGGCTATAAATATTTTATTAATTAGGTCTTTTCCCCTTTTCTTTGTTCTCTTTCTAATACAGACCTGCTAGTAGTTTTGCCTGTTAAAGAATATATGCACAGTTTTATAGCATTTTTGGCATAATTCCAAACTGTTCTCCAAAATGGTCAGACTAATTAGCAACTCTACCACCAGTGTATTAGTGTCCACATTTCCACACACATTCTCAAGAATTTGTCAGTTTCCTTTACTGTTATGTTAGCCAATTTAAGAGATGTGAATTGGTGTCTCAGAGTTGTTTTCATTTCCATTTCTCTAATCAGTAGCAATTTAGGGCATTTTTTCATGACTCAATTTTGATTTTTTTCTTCAGAAAACAGCCTATCCATGGTCTTTAAAATAAGATAACTTATTTTCAAAAATTTGGCTGTTTCCTATATATTTGACAAATGAAACCTTTATCAAAGAAATTTGCCATAAAATCCCTCCTCAGTTTCCTGATTTTCTCCTTTCTTCAAGCCCTTACCTTCCACTTTTGAAACAATACTGTGTCTTGGTTTCAAGGCAGAAGATCAGTAAGGACTATACAAGGGAGGATTTAGTGACTTACCCAGGATCACTCGGCTAGAAGTATCTCAGGACAGATTTGAATCCAGGTCTTCCTATCTCTAGTCCTGGTTTTCAATCTCCTCAGCCACTTAGCTGACCCAATTTCTTTTTCATTTTTACCACATTAGTTTTGTTTGTACAGAAAGCTTTTTTAATTCCAAGGAATCCAACTTATCTATTTTACTTCCCAAGATCCTCTCTTATCTCTTGTTTGCTCAAGATTCATCACATATTCATAAATCTGATAGGTACATATTTCCATGCTCCTTAGTTTACTTATGATATCACCCTTTATATCTAAATCATTTATCCATTTTTACTTTATCTTGATGATGGTTTATGCTTAACTATTCTCCAGTTTTCTCAGCAATGTTTGCAAATGATGAGTTATTACTCCTAAAACTGAAATCTTTGTACTTACAAACACTAGATTATTATGATCATTTACTATAGTGTATTGTGTACCGACTTAATTACACTGATCTACCACTCTATTTCTTACGCAATACCAGATTACATTGATGATTACTGTTTTGTAATACAATTAGATATCTGGAACTGTTAGGTCCCCTTTCTTCATTTTTTTATTGACACTCTCAATATTCATGATCTTCTGTTCATCCAGCTAAATTTATTCAGAGTTAATATTTATTAAATGCTACATTTTAATTTATATATATATATGTGTGTGTGTGTGTGTGTGTGTGTGTGTGTGTGTGTGTGTGTGTGTGTGTGTGACATTGTTCTCTATATGGAGTGTCTTTTATTTTAATGTGACACAGTCTTTGGCCTCAAAGATCTCAAACTTATCCTAGGTTGGTGGGATTGCCTTTTATCATGCCCTTAGATGAGTAGCCTGGAAATTAATCACATCAACAATTATGACCTGAAGATGATTCCTGAAGCTGACTTCCTCTTGAAGCCAACTTCCCAGCCCCAGAAATTCAGGGCCTTTTATAGTGACTTCTTGTTCCTTCCCCTCTTCACAGGGGCCAATCACAGCTTCCAAATTTCCCATAACTGTCCAGGGGGGCAGTGTCTTGTGGGATCCACTTCTCAACTCTGAAGGTGTTAATTCTTATTATAGGCCTCTGAAGGTGTAAACATTTTTTTTATCATGGGATTCACACATTTCTGACCGTGTTAAAAGGGTAGATCTCTCTTTACTTAGTGGTTAGGTAGGTACTAAGTAGGGGTACTAAAAGAAAGAGTTGACTAAGTGTTATCTTAAAGTAGACAAAGAGAATAAAGAATTCCCTTTTACAAGCTGCTAACTCAACATAGACAGAGAATTCCCTTTCACAGAAGGAAGGCAGGAATTAGAGAAGAGGAAGGAAATAGTTCCAGGAATGAGGAATAACCAATGAAAACATCGAGAACTGGAAAGTATTTGGAAGGAATAATAAAAAGGAGAGCAATATCACTAGATCATCAATTGGGTAGAAAAGACAAGGTATAAGATGGCTAGCAATGTAGGAATAGGCCAGGGTAGGAAAGATTTTAAACTTAGGATTGTATAATTGATTCTGTATGAGATACGGAGACATTGGAATTTATTCTTTCTATAGGGGTCTAGGTGGAGGGTGACATTTTCAGCCCTGTGTTTATTGAAAGCTGAGTGGAAGATGGGCTGGAGTGGTGAAAGACTTGATGTAGGGAGACCAATCAGAAGATAACTATCAGAAGGAGTTTTCTTCCTTGTCTTATAAAAAATATATTAACACATACCTTTGCTAAAATGGGAAAAGGATCTAGCTTATTATTGGTAAGACACAATAGTAGTGAATCATGGATGAGGTCAAAATAGATATTACCTGAAATCAGAGGTACAAAGATATGTGACCCATAAATAACACAAAATTATCATCATTTGCATTCCCTACTTTTCTTTTTTCATTACTATGACTATCTACCCTGAGCTTTCTCTAGGATGATGTTCAAGTACTAAAGTCTGCATTATCACTCTGTTTAGTTCATTTAGACCTCTATTTCCAGTTTCATTGCCTTTGTCATAGGTTGCTTTTACTGGCATAAAAAGAGTAAATGAACTTGCAGCCCATGACTGGGGTACCCAGCTGGCATCTATAAGACTGAGATCATTGAAATCTCTGCATTTAATTTAGGATATTACAGTTCTAAAAGAATGATCAACTTTGCCAAGGATTTCTTGGGGCCTTATATCTAGGGATAAGAAGTAGAGAATGAATTGTGATTATGAGATAGGGCAATAAATCTTTTAAATAATTTAGCAAGGATAAAATGTGTAGTAACAAAATTATTTTCCAGCTCTTCTCTGGGAATTTCTTTTAGGTGGCTAATTGGCCTGAAATGCAGAAAGATCTGTTGAAGAAGATTGGAGCTGCATATACATATGAATTTAATTACTCAAGAGGCAGAGTGGTTAGTGAGGCACAAATGTATTGTAAAAAAAAAAGTAATAATTTGAAGTTCTGAATTCATTTTTTGCCAATGTATGAAGACTTTTATTTTATTCTTTATTATATACTTAACCGCCAACAAAAAAAATTAAATAAACAAATGCATAAAAATTGTGTGCAAAAAACCAACAAATTCCACATTATTTAAAATTTACTTAAAAACATGTAAGTTATATGTATGCTAACATATTCTCTGCCTTTGAGTTCCCTTTGGATTTGTTTTATTTTGATACTTTTTTCTCTTGATTTTGTGACTATTTTTATGTATTCATAGTAATATTTATTCTGATTGTCTTTTCATCTCTTTATATTGTTCCCTTACTTCTTTATATTTCCAATATTTGTCATTTCTAATAACATAATTCATTACTTTCAAATATTACAATCTATTCTGCCATTTCTCCCAATAATTGCATTTCTGTAATTTCCAGTTATTTTGTCATTACATAAAAAAGCTTCCATGAATATTTTCATACATATACAGCTTTTGACCCTCACATTAATGCTGTTATGGCCTAATCCTACTAATGAGATCTCTAGATCAATGAACATGAAGTGTTCCTATGAGCACTTAATTTGATCAACTGAACCCATATGTTTCTCAGTTAACATACATTATCAGGGCCATATTTAAATAGATTTATCCTTAGGCAGAAGGCACAATCAATCTCTTGCTGGGAACATATTGAATCCAAAACCAAGACTTTCTAGTTTGGTCAAACTTAGTGGAACTTTTTTTTCTAGTGCCCAAACCCTGAGGAATGCCTTCATTATATGAGTAGTAAAATAAGACTTTGTAGAATATTCATTCTCTCTAAACCATTTTTGTCCCACCAGAACCTATATAAACTAAGGCTTAGATCTACTATAGCCTCATAGATGTATGTGGGATATTTCCAGATATCAATCATATTTAACTTATGTCACTTTCTATTCATCTCCTTAACTTCTTTCTTTTTATTTATTTATTTTTGGTTAGATTTATCTAGTTCTGAGAGGGAAAATTAAAGTCCCACACTCTTATTATTTTGTTATCCATTTCCATCTCTTTCTCATTTAGTTTTTTCCATTAAAAATATGGATGCTATAATTATAGGTGCATATTGATCCAATACTGAAAATGCATCATTATTCATAGTACCTCCAAACAATATAATCATCCCTTCCAATTATTAGCCTCAACTCTGTTAGAGATCATGACTACTACTTCTGCCTTCTCTTGATCAGCTGAGGCCTAGTTTATTCTGCTCTAGTTCCTAAGCTTCACTCTATTTGTCTCTATAGTTCCAAATTTTCAGTGTGTTTCTTTTAAACAACACATTGTCAGGTTCTAGTTTTTGTTATCCATTTCCTTTCTGGTATCCATTTTCTTTTTCTGGGTCAATTGTCCCATTATACTCAATGTCATAGTGACTAGCTGTATGTTTTCATCTACTCCATTTTTTCTCACTGTTTGTTCCCTATTCCTTTCTTCCCACCACATCCCTCCTCAGATGTCTAATTTACACTCCTTCCAAAAACCCTCCCTTAACCTCTCTTCTTGTCCTCCTACTTCCAAATTGACCCATCTTTCCAAAATTCTGTCCTTTCCCCCTACTCTCTTATCTTTTAATTACTATTCTATCTACTTTTTCAAATACCCTTGCCTTATCCCCACAGCCATTTCCTCTGACCTCTTGATATGTTTGATTCTGAAAATCCCTCCCCTATCTTATCCTCAAAGTCCTTCCCTTATCTCCTCACCCTACTCCCCTACCTCTTAATATGTACTTCACTCTAGATATCTCTCCCTTCCCTCCTTTTACTTATCCCCTTATTGCCCTTTCTCTTAATCCACCTTCCTTCTCTAATTATTCCCTCAGTCCCCCAGTGGGAGTCCCAGGCCCTCCCTTCTCTCATATATATATATATATATCCCCTTATCTACTGCATCACAGTATGTTAAGAAGTGTTTTTTTTTTGTTTTTATTATCTTTCTAATTGTATATATTGCTTTCTCTTTATCCCAGGTCTGATGAGAGCAGAGTTCTAGTACTATGGGTCCTCCAGCCTCTTCTCCCCTTGTTCCTGAAAGTTCTTCCACTCATTCCTCCTGTAAATGAAAGAGCAATTCTATTCAGTCTTCTCCTGGTCTAATCCACTACCTTTTCAGCTCATTTTATTACATCCACCTCAACTTCAAGTCTTCCATCAATATGTATTACTTCAAAATACACAGGTAATGAAGTCATTCCCAGTGGCTATAGATGGCATTTTGCCATACAGGAATCAAAATCTTCTACTACTGTCATACCCTGGGATAGAACAGGTGCCTGAATCACATTCCACAAAGCTCCAAAATCCCTTGTTTTTTATCAACAAGGTTTGAGTTCCTACTTTACGGTCTGCTACCCATAGACTCTGTGGTGTCCCCTCCTTCAAATCCTAGCTATAGGTCATTGGTGGGGTTTCTGGAGCTGAGGTCCAGAAGCAGAAATAGCTGCTTCTTTGGCCCTCTGCCTGTGGATTCTAGTGGTATTCTAAGGGATGGAAGCTCCAGGGCTAAGCAAATAAAGTGAAGTTGCTGGATGTTATTGCTGGTTTTTTATTCCATTCTATTTTCTCTGTTCCTGCCCCCAGGGCCTGGGTTTGTGAGATTGATGCCAGGGATGTTAGAAACTAGTTTCTCCAGAGCTATCCTTGGTTGTTCAACTTTACTCCAGAGTCTTGTGTGTTTTTACTGCATTTGTCATTGATTTTGTGGAATTATTTTTTATTGTTTGTTGGGGGGGGAGGGGTATTAGGAAGGCGAGGAAGCTTCATGCCCTACTTCACTATCTTCCAAAAATGCATCTGTACAAAGATTTTTCTTCAGACACTCTGTGATATAGTTAGCCCAAGAATTTTATCCATATTTCACAGATGGAGCAACTATGATTCAAAGTTCTAATTTCTCCAGAGAAATAAGTAAATGTTGAAATTAGAATGGAAAGATCATTCCTTATTGGAAAACAATTGCCTCACTAATACTGTGGGATTCTAAAAGCTGAATATATATAGCATTCCTCCCCGGGCTCCTCTCTTGACTCAGACTTTCTCTACCATGTCACAGAAGCCTTTGCTCCCTCCTCTACCACAGTTCACTCCAATCCTGAACTTCATAGACTGGCAGTCTATTCTGCCCCTATAGCTCCTTCCTCTTATTGTCTAGTACATTCTAGAATACCCATAACAAGGAAAGCACAATCACATCTATTCCTAACTATGCAGGCTTTCTTTTCCATTTCCCTGTGCCAGGTATCTTCTCTCTTCCTACATCCTCTAGTCCTACTTTTCAGCTTCTGTTTATTTTATTTTATTTTTATTTTTCTGTACTCAGTGGAATCCTAGAGTCATCTTAATTGTTATATTATTTTTTATTTTTATTTAAGTATTTTCCATGGTTACATGATTTATGTGCTTTCCCTCCTCATTTCCCTTCCCCACCTCCCAGAGCTGACAAGCAATTCCACTGAGTTATACATGTATTATCACTCAATACCTATTTCCATATTAATCATTTTTGTAACAATCTTTTAAAAACCAAAACCCCGCATCCAACACACATGTAAACAAGGGAAAAATAAAATATTTTTTCTTTGGCTTTTCTATTCCCACAGTTCTTTCTGTTGAAGTGGATAGCATTCCTCCTTGTAAGTCCCTCAGGACTCTCCTGGATCATTACATTGCTGCTAGTAGTGAAGTCCATTACACTGGATAGTTCTACAATGTTTCACTTTCTGTGCACAATGTTCTCCTGGTTCTGCTCATTTCACTCTGCATCAGTTCATTGAGGTTTTCCCAATTCATATAGAAATCCTCTAGATCATCATTCCTTACAGCACAGTAGTATTCCATCACCATCATATACCACAATTTGTTCAGCCATTCCCCAATTGAAGAACAACCCTTCATTTTCCATTTTTTTTTTGCCATCACAAAGAGTGAGGCTATGACTACTTTTGTACAAGTATTTTTCCTGAGTATCTCTTTGGGATACAAACCTAATAGGGGTATTGCTGGATCAAAGGGTATGCATTCTTTTAAAGCCCTTTGGGCATAATTCCAAATTGCCTTCCAGAATGGTTTGATCAATCAGTTTCTTTTTACATATGAATATAAGCTCCTTTAGGGCAGGGATTGTTTTTCTATCTGTTTGCATATAAATTTTCAAGGTTAATCAATTTACATAAGACAGAATTATCCATAAACAAGTCCTGGTGTACTTTACATGATGAGTAGTTTTGACCCTACTGTCTTAGTGCTAGGCCTTTTACTTTTCCCCCTCTGGATTTCAAGATGCCCTGAGATGCTTTCTTCTCTCATTAGCTCAAGACCCTACTGCCCATGTTCCTGCCCATTCCTTCATTTGTTAGAGGCCTATTCCTAGCCATCAAGTTCCATTTAACCACTTCAAATGACCTTTACAAAGTTTCTCCCCAGATGTGGCAGAAGCAAACAGAAATAATCTCTTGGGGGGGTATAATCTATCTACATCACTTTGCTTTCTGAATGTTCATAGGAATATATGAAAGATTTGGCTCATCATTTAGCTTCTTTCCTACATAGCATAGTGACAGCACCTATGATTTTCTAATTCCATTTATATAAGGAATACTTAGATGAATAAACTTTCTACTAATGTAGATGAGAACCTTTTCTACAACCCTCCTAGAGTTGCCTTGAGCACTGAGAGTTAAAGAGAATTGCCTAGGATCACATGATCAGTAAGTATCAAAAGTTAGGGTCTGAGTCTAGTCCTTTGGACTTGAATGACACATAGCTCTCTACTCTGCTATGTTGCCTCTTATAGGCTATAAAAATATATATATATATATATATATATATACATATATATATATCCTTTTGGAGTGGGAAGAGACCAATAATGAGGCCATCAAACATTAGGCCAAATAAGAGATGTTAAGGTGTCTGAACTAGGATGTTTTATGAGTAGACAGAAGGGGAAGAAAGAATTCTAGAGATGTACAGATAGAAATGACTGTTTTTGGCAACTATTTGGATATGTGGGATGAGAGAAAGTGAGGAGTCAAGAATGACAACAAGTTAACCCCAGTGACTAGAAGGAAGGTTTGAAGAGATCCAGTAACATATATAGAGGGGCAAGGGCCAAATAGAAACAAGACCTACTCACATTCTCTGACTCATTAGAATAACAAAATCCCAGAATTAGGAGGGAAGAGGCTACCTAGTCCAGTTCTTCTGCCAACCAAGCACTGCTTTGTATTACATATAGTGACTCACTACCTCCATAGGCAGTCCATTCCATTTTTAAACATCTAATTAATCCTTGACCATGGTGATGAGAGAATAATAAGATGGGCTTAGCTCTATAAAAATTCTAAACAAGCTGTGGAGATTTCTCCCTTAACCAGTCTTTGACAGTGTGGTACTTTGATCTTTCATTTTAAAGGGTCTGTTTAAGGCAAGTTTATGTATGTCTTGACCTAGTGACATTATTATTATTCTAATTAGAAAATTAACCTTTGACCAGAAAATGAAAAGGTTCACACATTATCCAGAATCCCCTGGTTTTCTTTGGAATTCTTCACAGAATTATAACCATCTCAACAGTAACTTTCAGATACCAACATTTTAGTTAATATATTCCAACCTATTCTTCCCCATAGCTATAGACCCACTGACCAACTTTTTTTTTTAACATTTATTAATATTCATTTTTAACATGGTTACATGATTCATGCTCCTCCTTTCCCCTTCCACTGACCAACTTTTAAAGGAGGATGAGGATATTGATATAGGGAATAAAATTCCTTGGAAGGAAAGTATAATTTTTGGTGCTTTGAAACAAGTACCCTCATCACAAATTTTTGCCCTTGTTTTGTGTTCCTAGTAGGTACTCCACATGACATATATTTTCGTTTTTACATATACCCTTCCCTCTCAGGTATGTCTAGGTAAGGGCTTTTGCCCTGAGGGTCAAAATGACATGCACATCTGTCCCAAATTATCATCAAGGAAACTGATACACTGGTTACTATAGCTTTGTAAAGGTAAGAGTAAAAGCCTAGGGTGGTTGTCATCTTCAGGGGTTGATTGAACTCATCCTGGCATCACTCTATATGCTGTATATATAGACATAGAACATGAAAAGATTCCAAACTAAAGATATTATGAGCTGATCATTCTGCCTTTTCAGGCTAGTTTTTGGTGGAGAGAATGTTGTTGCTGGCCTCTGCCCTTTGTTTTCTGTAGGATAGAATTACAAAGTTTCATTTTACAACAATTGCAGCTAGCATTTATTGAGTTGGGCTTGTACCCAACATAGATTGTACCCAACAGATCAGATTTGGGACAGACCTTAGAAATAATCTATTTCACCTTGTGTTGGGTATGAATCCTTACGTGATTATCTAACCTTTGCCAAAAGAACTCTAGTAACAAGAATTCACTAGGCCTTGAGACTGTCCATTCTACTTTTTTGGGAGTTTTAGACGGTGTTAGACTCTATGACATATACAAAAGAAGTGAAGACATGATCCCTCCCGCCTCAGGAATTTTTAGTCTCCCTGAAAGAGAAAAGATAAGCAAACAAAATAATGAGAAAATCGTTATTCTTCCAGTCATCATTGACCAAGCACCTACTAAGTTTTTGGCAGTGCCAGCCCACTAGAGAAATTGGGAATATATTTAGAGAAGTGAAAGAACGACAAACAAAAGAGGAAGTTAAGTAATAATAAAAGGTAGTGTGATTCAGTCCTAGAATAAGCAATACAGATAATTAGTAGGAATTTAGAGAAAGAAAAATCAGCATGATTGTAGGATGGCTTCAGATAGAAGATGAGAATTAAATTTGGCCTTAAAGGATGAGTAGGATGTAGATTAAAGGTAGATATTCCAGGTCAGCAGGTGGGATTGGGGGAAACTGGGACATATACAAAAGAAGTAGGCAGGAATG
>NC_058135.1:3906743-3920506 GCF_016433145.1 Gracilinanus agilis | reverse complement strand
AGAGACAGCTCTCTCTCTCTCTCTCTCTCTCTCTTTCTCTCTCTCTCTCTCTCTCTCACTTTCTTTATTTCTTTCTCCATACCCTCAGCCCTTAGTATGGTGCCTAATACATATTAAGATTGAATAAATATGTTTTACCAACTGATTTTTTTTAAACCCTTGTACTTCGGTGTATTGTCTCATAGGTGGAAGATTGGTGAGGGTGGGCAATGGGGGTCAAGTGACTTGCCCAGGGTCACACAGCTGGGAAGTGGCTGAGGCCGGGTTTGAACCTAGGACCTCCTGTCTCTAGGCCTGACTCTCACTCCACTGAGCTACCCAGCTGCCCCCTTTACCAACTGATTTTATGTTTATCTTACTTAAATTTCTTTTGATCAAAGATGCCTCAGTGTTCTAACCTTGAATGTTTTTGTTCCTGAATTTATTATTGATTATGCTGGCTATCCTTCATGATTTGGGATCATCTGAAAATTAATGATTACTTTTTCTGAGCTCTTACCCAAGACATCAATAAAACTCTATTAACAGAAAATCAAGTTCAGTTTCCTGAAGTCCTCATCTAGAGTCCTCTTTCCAAGTGGATTTTTATCCGTAATCATGACTTTTAAAAGTTGGACATACATTCAGTTCCAAATTCTATTAAGTGTTCTAACATTTAGTTCATTTCTTTTCATCTGTTGAGAAGGATAGAGAAGAGGCTTTGTCACATGCTTTGCCAGATCTAGGTAATCTATATTGATGGCATTCCCTTAATCCATTGCTGCACTAACCATTTTGAAAAGGAATGAGGTTAATGAGGTTATGTTGCCTCTTGTTGATCATTGCTTCCTTTTCTAGAGGTTCATTAACCTTTCCTTAAACAATTAATTCATCATATAATTTTTCCAGGTGTAAAAGTCAAGCTACTGGCCTATTTTTGCAGAATCCATTCATTTCCATTAAAGACTATCTGTGTCACTTCCCTGCTCATTAAATTCTGGTAACTTCCTAAAATCTTTATGATGAAATAGAAACATTAGAGAGTTTCCTGAGGCACTGATAGGTTAAGTAACACTTGAACTTTGGGCATTCCTGGATTCCTGGACAATTTTCTGTATATCATGTTGTATATGCTTTTACTTTATATGTAACTGGGAGTTAATAAATATTTATTACTTGATTATTTTAATTTTTAATAACCTCAATGGAAAATAAGATTTGAGGAAAGGATGATAAACATTGTTTCAAAGATATGGCTTAGAAGTAAGAAACAAAGTGACAGAGCAGATAATATGATGGTATACTTAGAGAATCTGAGAAAATAAATTAAAAAGCTAGTGGAAATAATTAATAATTTTAGCAAAGTTGCAGGGCACTAAATAAGCCCAGATAAATCATCAGCATTTCTATGTATTTCCAACAAAAATTAGCAGCAAGAGTTAGAAAGAAAAATTCCATTCAAAATCGCTCTAGACAGTGCAGAACTATATCTAAACAATTAGAAAAACATCCATCGTTCATGGGTAGGATGAGCTAATATAAGGAAAATGACAATCCTATCTAAATTAATTTACCTATCAAAGTAACAAAAATTATCAAGTTTACAAGAAAGAAATCAAGGCATTCCACAACTGGCAAATGGTCAGAACATGAATAGGCAGTTTTCAGATGAAGAAATCAAAGCAATCAATAATCACATGAAAAAGTATTCTAAATTCCTCCTAATTAGAGAAATGCAAATCAAAACAACTCTGAGTTACCACTTCACACCTAGCAGATGGGCCAATATGACAGTATAGGAAAATAATAAATTTTGGAGTGGATGGGGCAAAATTGAGACACTAATACATTGCTGATAGAATTGTGAATTGATCCAACCATTTTGGAAGGCAATTTGGAATTATGTCCAAAAGACATTAAAAGAATGCATGCCTTTTGATCCAGCAATACCACTGCTGGATTTGTACACTAATGTGATAATAATAAAAAATATTTGTACAAAAATATTCATAGTTGTACTCTTTGTGGTTTTCCATAATTTCCAAAAAATTGGAAAATTAGTGGATATCCCTTGATTAGGGAATGGCTGAACAAATTGTGGTATATGATGGTGATGGAACACTATTGAGCTGTAAGGAATGATGAACTAAAGGACTTTTATATGAACTGGAAGAATCTCAATGAACTGATACAAATGAGCAAGAACTAAGAGAACATTGTGCATAGAAAGTTAAACATTGTGGAACTGTCCAATGTAATGGACTTTGCTACTAGTAGCAATGCAATGATCCAGGACAATCCAGGATTTATGAGAAAGAATGCTATTCACATCAAGGGAAATAACTGTGGGAGTAGAAATACAGAAGAAAAACATATAACTTATCACTTGTTTATATGGGTATATGATTTGGAGTTTTGGTTTTAAAAGTTTGCTCTATTGCAAAAATGAATCATATGGAAATAGGTATCAAGTGATAACATTTGTATAACATAGTAGAATTCCTTGTCAGTTTTGGAAGGGGGGGGAGGGAAAAGAAGAGGGAAAGAAAATGAATCATGTAAATGTGGAAAAATGTCTTTTTTAAAATAAAATTTTAAATGGAAAAAATAAAAAAGACCTGAGAATAAGATAATACTATTATCATCCCAGTTTTACAGGTGTGATAATCAAGACAGATAGCAAAAATGAGCTGATGGTGATTATTCTGATGGCAATAGTCTCATTATTGTGTAGTTAGAATCTGTTACCCTAAAAACTACAATTTCCAGCACCCCACTCTCCTTCTGTCCTTATGTGCTGACATAGGCAGAATATAAATGCTGAGTAAATCTACCTCTCCTGCTCTTCTTTTAGTGTGGTGGCAGCTGTGGACTCAGGGTTTTTGAGCAGGTAGAACAACTTAGTCACATTTCTTTTTTGTTAGATAATTACTTTTTTTAATACTTTACTTCTAGTGATTATCAATAAACTTCATAAAATTATAATACTTGGAGTATTGGATATTATGATAATTAGATTAAGTCTATACTGCCCATCTTTAGATTTAATCACAAAAGGTGAGAACACCTCTAATTCTGGGAGGTCCATAACCCACGTGTGCTAGAGTGGATGACAATTAGAAACAACTGACTGCCCCCTAGACAGTACTATGAGAAGCGTCTATTGTGATTGAACATACAAATTAGGAGGGAGGTACAGGAAGTGATGCATAAGTGACCCCTTTAAAAGAGGGAGTTGAGTGAGTGAGAGGGTTTTCTGGTTTTGTGAAGGGGAACTGAGGGAGCTATGCTGGTTCGTGACTGAGACTATTCCACGTGGTGAGTTTAAAGACTGAATCTTCCTGAACTTCTATTAAGAAACTTCTTTTTATAGACTCTCTGAATAAAGTTTGCTCCATTCACCTCTGGGCCTCTGGCCCTTTAACTCTCAGCTGAGGGTTAAGATCTACTTGGATTAATTAATTGGATAGATTCTTATTTCCTTACTTCCTCTCTCTCTTCTCATGTAAATAAACTTCCATAAAAATCAATTTTGATCTCAGATTATTCTTAATTGAGGATTGATAATAGTTCAATCCTCTGGCGACCATCTTTTAATATATTGAACCCATAAACCCCCCTTTTCACTCTTACAATATTAATTTATATCCTACATTTATGGCAACTACAGAAGTGGAGTTTAGAACCCTCAATTCTCTCTGAGTAGATTAGTTTGAAAAGAAACCACTTTTCTCCTGCTGTGGCCTCTTTTTGGAGTTTTCCTGGGCTTGCTGCCTGCTGCTGATCCTGCCTCCCTCCCTAAATGCCTTGGAGGTCCTTGCAGTTGCAGTGCCTCCTCCTTATCCTCTTGCTGCTGCTGCTGCTGTTGCTATGACTGGTAAAGTATTAATCCCTCTTTCCCTTGCACTGCTAACACCTAAGTGGGAAGCCTGAAGCCTGGGTGTTTCTTTTAGGCAAAAATCAGATTCATGAAGGTTTTAGCCTGTGGTAGCTAGCAACAGCATAACAACTAATTGTGGACATTTAGGAGGAATTCCTGTGCCCCGTCCATGCTGCCTACTCCCATTTACCTCATAGGTGAATTTTAAACTAACCCATGGGGGCTTTCATGCTCCTGGCTGTGGGGGTGGGATATGAACTATCACATGGCCCCTGGTGGTTTTTACCCCTAGTGGAGAAAGGAAGGAAGGTTACTCTTCCAAATGGGAAGTAGATTTGCAACCAATTTAATAAGTAGAATTGCAAGCATGACTCAGTTTCCTACCTATATTAAACAGCTCCCATTCTGGAAGAGCATTACAGATCTCACACAGCTCAAAGATTTGGAGTATCTTCTCTTACTATTGTTCCTTGTTGCACTGGTCCTTGTGATTAGCTTGAGTAATCCTGAGATTAAGGTTTGGGTGGGGGGAAATTCATATCCCTACACTCCCTTGACATTTTGGCCTGCATAGTCTCTGTAACACATCCAATATGGTATTCACCCACACTATGCTCAGTGTGTGTATGGGGAACCCCAGAGGTGTGACTGAAGGGATCTAGATGGATAATGCTACTGGGGAGGAGAAGGAACCTTAAAGAGTATGGAGGTGATTTTTTAAGGCTTTTCAGACTTCATTGCTAACTCAGTTTATTCCCCTCCAAATAGTGAAGAAGTCTCTGTATAGGAATTGAAGAAAAGGACTCTTGAATTCAGTGCCTATATCTTGTTTCATATATTGTTTTTGCTGATTATTTGATTGAAGATTTAATTTTGTTTTTTTAAGTTCACATATTAATCTAATCTATACTATTCTGTTACACTAAGTCATTTTCAGCTACTCTGTTTTGGCCATTAGCTATATTTTCTGTTACATTGTCTTCATTTGTACCTCTCCATATGACTGGACTGGAGAAAATGTCATTGTAAAAGTCCATAGACAATTTGTGTAAACCCTTTCCCATGGCAAAACCATAGGTCCTTATGGATACTGGGTTTGTCACCAGATCCATCAAGCTCATTGCCTAAATGACCTTTTATACCTTTTTGCCTTTGTTAATTGTCACATTGATGATGATGAATGAACGCCATCAAACTGGTAAAAACCTATTTACAACCTTTGGAAAATTTAATGACCTAAAATTTTAAATTGATTTTAAAGGGTTTTCAGAAATGATTTTTAGATGTCCAGTGCACCATTACCTCTAACTGATCATTTGTCTAATTTTGGGTTGCTTGTAACAAGAGGTAAAAGGTCCATTTAGTAGCTGAAGTAAAGTGTTGTAGCATTATTGTATTCCCCACATCCGCATTTATAAAAATGTTATGGATGAGACACCTGAAGCAATTTTCATTATTGTAGTCCTTGCCTCCACATTGCAATGGATGGGACATATAAAGACTTGCCTTTTGCAAATGTTACAGTCTCATGCCAAAGGAGAGAAGTTTCCCAAGGGATTTGGTTAACCCATGATGGGTTATAATCTCATTCAGGAGGTGGAAACGTTTTCCTAGGGGGCATGGTACTCCTGAATAGCCCCTGAGAGGGAGCATTTCCCATGAAGCCTAGTAACTTTAGAGTTTTTTTTAAATATATTTGTAACTCTTCAGTTTACTTTACATTTCCACCAGAATAATCTAGATACTTGGTAACATTTTTAGACCCAAAAGATTTTTATCAGCAGTATAGAGGTTTTTTCTGGGCTTTCTTGACAAATTTTGGAATGATGTCAGTAATAGACTGTTAAAAATATCTCAGTCAAAGTTGAAAGATTGGCTAGATCTGGAGAACTTGTGACAAGTGTCCATGAGCTTCAGTGGCTATAAAGACTCATGTGAATCCTAATGATTGTGGGTTTGTCATTAAATGTGTTCTTATGATTTGGGGGATTTTGGTACTTCTTGAATGTTCATTAGCTGCTATAGTACTATTTTTTTTATAAAGCTGTTACTTGGTGAAAATCATTTGCACTCACACTGTGGATCATGGCCAAGTTAAAAAGCAAATGGATCACATTTTTGCGTGAGAAATCTTTCTGTTCTGCCTTTCCTTGGTTAACACAGTGTGTCACTGATTGTGAACTATGTATTTTTGATTTTTAAAAAAAAATATTATTGTTCTTTCCTTGTATGTGCAATAGAATACTTGAGTTTTCTTTTTTCTCTCATTTTTTGTATTTGAAGCACATATTAATAGTTTTTATTAAACAGTATTAATAGTTTTTTTTTTAATTTTGCACTAATATAAGTTTACAATATACATTAGCCTTACTATTAATGCATACCCCAAAGCTTTAGCTTATGGAAACCTTCCATTGATTGTTGAATATTATGGGACTTTGATTAATGATTGTGTCTGATTCCAAGAGAAGGGATCACAAAAGAGCCATTAAACAGTGCCAAGAAGCACAAGGCCAAGGAGACCAACAATCCCAATAGAATTGATGAGAATCGCACCAAGTCAGAGAACTTGTTTTGGGGTTTGAGGAAGCAGCTGTTTGACAGTGCCAGACATAGGATTTCCCCATGCCAGATGCAGACAAGGTAACTTAGTTTGATTGGCTCCCCTATCCCTGAGAGTGAAGGTAAAATCAGACCGGGGAATGATATTTCCCATTTGCTGCTAAAATATAGTCACTTTTCTTTGTCTCTCATGGTGGTAATTTTCTGTAGTCCTGGCTGCTAAAAGTGCATATTGCTGAGCTGATCCTACAGGCTTATAAGATATAAATCACTTTATTGGGCCCTGATTCTAGGACTTATTCTTGCTTATGCAGAATTTTATATACTATTATTTTTTATTTTTTCCTTCTATTTGTTTTTTTTATGTTTTAATTTCCTTTTAACAATTGATTCACATACCTCATAAATCAGCCATGTATCTCTGGGTGATCTGTGTGTTTGTCAACACCCTCCTCAAGTGGGATTGTATAATTATCATATAATTCTAGATTTATAAAAATGTTCTTCTTTGAGAGTAATTTTAGGATAAGAAACTTGCTACCACCCCTAAACAAGAAAGTGAACTGTTTGGAGAACTGTATGCATGAAGATGCATACAGAAACCACACACTATACCAAAACATCCAGAATGAACTTTGGGATGTAGTGAAATTAAACTGCGAAGGGTTGAACACATTTATTTCATATGTAAACTTTTATGTGAAAGGGAAATGTTCCCTAATTGGATTTTTGTCAATGTGCCTAGCAATCGTTGGTTTTGTTGTTTTTCTCTTTTATTTCCCTTTTATCCTCAAATTATTGTAATTTCCAAGAATGTACAATATTGTATGTGCCTCTATTTGAAGATCTCTAGAGATTTTTGTTAGTTATTCCATGGGGAAACTAAGCATATAAATCTAGGAGATTTCTACATGCTTGTTTTCCATGGGAATCAAAGGGGGGGATTGTGTAATTAGAATCTGTTATGTATAAACTACGATTCCAAGCACCCACTTTCCTTCTCATGTACCTGGCATGCTGTGGATCATGGGATCAGAAATAGTTGGACTCAGTTGAATGACTAAACAACATCAATAAAGTCATACTTCCCCCACACAGCAGAAGCTTCTCTCTTAGTCCCAAGGCAGTCCAAAATGTCCCTTCTGGTCAGTCACCTGAGAAGAATTATTCAGTGAACAACTAGGTAGGTTGCATTTATGAGGCTTTGCCTTTTCTAGCACCTCTAATTCTTATTAGAAAAATGCATACATATGTAAGAACACATAAATGTATATGCATATATGTGTATACATGAAAATGTATGTGGAAACAATAAACTAAGATAAAAGACACAAATATATTCTATTACTGCAGAAATATAAGTTAAAACATCATTGATGAAACCAAAAATAGAAAATTATAATTATAATAAGTTGGAAAACAAAAGTAGGGAGAGGGATACTCCAAGGACTTCTAATATTACTTATATGAAGAAACTCACTCTAGCAATGATAAGCATTTTACCAGGCTAAAGAGTTGCCTCAGGCACTTTGAGATAAAGTGACCAGGCTCATTCAGCCAGTAAGTGTCAGAGACAAGACTTCAATCTGAGTCTTCCTTTCTAGAAGTCCAAGTCTCTACCAAGCTGCCTCATGACAAAAATAATAGTAAGCAAATAATAATATAGAAAGCAGCATTAAATAAGAGAAAGATGTCAAGAAAGACAAGGAAGTGGAAGATGAGGTGGATAAAGAAAGGAATCTTAGAATGGGAAATATTTAGATTGAGGGCCTATCTACCTTTTTTTTTTATCCTTAAACTTACCTTCCATCTTGGAATCAATACTATATATTGGTTCCAAGGCAGAAGAGTGGTAAGAGCTAGACAATGGGGGTCAAGTGACTTGCCCAAGGTCACACAGCTGGGAAGTGTCTGAGGCCAGATTTGAACCTAGGACCTCCCATCTCTAGCCCTGGCTCTCAATCCACTGAGCAACCCAGCTACTCTCCTATCTTCCTTTGATGACAATTGACCTGTGTGACTACAGATGGGATATTAAACTCCTTTATTTCCCCAGACAACTCTTTCTTTTTTAAATTTTATTTTATTTTGGTTTCCCCCAATTATATGTAAAAACAGTTTTCAATATTTTTCTTTTTTTTTTTAAACTCTTACCTTCTGTCTTGGTGTCAATACTGGGTATTGGCTCCAAGTCAGAAGAGTGGTAAGGGTAGGCAATGGGGGTCAAGTGACTTGCCCAGGGTCACACAGCTGGGAAGAGGCTGAGGCCAGATTTGAGCCTAGGACCTCCCATCTCTAGGCCTGACTGAGCTACCCAGCTGCCCCCTCAATATTTTTCAAAGAATACTGAGTCTCAAATTCTCTCCCTTCCTCCCTCCCCACCTACATGCCAGCCCCTTGAGATGGTAAGCAATCACATATAAGTTTTACATGTTTAATCATTTAAAAAACTTCTTCATATGAATATTTTTGTGAAAGGAAACTTAAATAAAAAAATTAAGAAAAAGAAAAGAAAGAAGTTTGCTTTGTTCTGGATCTGATCTCTATCAGTTTTCCCCCATCCCCTCTGAATGCACATCACATTTTTTTATGACTCCTTTGGGATAGTTTTAAATCATTATAATTTTGAGAATAGTTGTTATTCACAGTAGTTCATTGTACAATATTCCTGTACATGTGTCTGATGTTCTTCTGGTTCTGCTTATTTCATTCTGCTTCAATTAATTTAATTCATTCCAGGTTTTTCTGAGCTCCTTCTGAATGTCATTTCTTACGTAAAAATAGTGTTCCATTATAATAATATGCTATCACTTACTTAGCCTTTCTTTAGCTGATGAGTATCCTCTCACTTTCTCATTCTTTGTCCTCACAAAAAGAGCTGCTTTAAATATATATGCATGTATGTATATATATTTAGCATATAGATCCTTCTCTTTTTTCTTTTATTTTTAAAAATCTCTTGTGTACAAACCTTGTAATGGTATTACTGACTCAGTGGGTATGTACTGTTTTATAACTCTTTGGACATAGATTCAAATTTTTTTCCAGAATGGTTGAATCAGTTCATAACTCCCCAGCAGTGCATTAGTGTCAATTTTCGCACATCCCTTCCAAGTTGTGTCATTTTCCTTTGCTGTTCTAATAGTCAGTTTGATAGATATGCGGTGATGCATCAGAGTTGTTTTGATTTACATTTCTCTAAAAGTGATTTAGAGCATTTTTTGCATGACTAAGGAGAATATCAATTACTTTGTATGAGAACTGTTTGCTCATATCCTTTGACCATTTACCAATTAGGGAATGACTTGTATTCTTATATATTTAATTCATTTATCCATGTATTTGACAAATGTGGCCTTTATTACACACTTGTACAAAAATTTTGTGCCATTATGATTGCTGTATATTACTCTCCATCCTATGTCCTCCTGTTTAGTTTTTGACTACCTCTTCCAATTTGCCCTTTTTTCTATCAGCCTCAACTCCTTTATGTTATCCCCTTACCTTCTTATTTTACTGTAGGATAAGATAGATTTCTATATCCCATTGATTGTGTGTTTCTCCCCCACTGAGCCAATTCTTTTTTTTTTTTTTTTTTAAACCCTTACCTTCCATCTTGGAGTCAATACTGTGTATTGGCTCCAAGGCAGAAGAGTGGTAAGGGTAGGCAATGGGGGTCAAGTGACTTGCCCAGGGTCACACAGCTGGGAAGTGTCTGAGGCCAGATTTGAACCTAGGACCTCCCGTCTCTAGGCCTGACTCTCAATCCACTGAGCTACCCAGCTGCCCCCCCACTGAGCCAATTCTGATGAGAGTAAGGTTCATGTATTTCCTTCACCACTTCCCATATTTTCCACTCTACTGTAAAAGCTCTTTTAGGCACTTTTCAACTAAGATCATTTGTCCTATTCTATTTATTCCTTCTCCCAATTAATTCCTTTTTCTCATGCCTTAATTTTAAGAGTAAAATTTTCCATTCAACTCTGGTCTGATCATCAGGAATGTTTGAAAGTCCTCCATTTCCTTGAATATCCATTTCTTCCCTATCTCCCCAAGGATTATGCTTAGCTTTGCTGGGTAAGTGATACTTGGTGGAAGTACTAGCTCCTTTGCCCTCTAGAATCCAAGGCCTTCTAATTCTTTAGTGTAGAAGCTGCTAAATCTTATGTTATCCCAACTGTAGCTCCATGAATATCTGAATTGTTTCTTTCGGGCTATTTGCAATATTTTCTCCTTGACCTGGGAGTTCTTGAATTTGACTACAATATTCCTGGGAATATCCTTTTATGATCTCTTTCAGGAGGTGACTTTCAGAGGTATCCTATGGTTCTGGAATATCAGAATAATTTTCCTCAATTATTTCTTGAAAAAATGATGTTTAAGAATTTTTTATCATGACTTTCAGGTAGTTCAATAATGCTTAAATGATCTTTCCTGGATTTATTGTCCAGGAGAGTTGTTTGTTTGTTTTTAATGAGGTATTTCACATATTCTTTTTAAAAAACATTTATTAATATTCATTTTTAACCTGTTTACATACTTTATGCCCCTACTTTCCCCTTCACCCCCTGCTCTCCCCTCACCCATGGCCGACTCACATTTCCACTGGTTGTAACATGCATCCTTGTTCAGGGCCTATTTCAATATTGTTGATAGTTGCATTGGTGTGCTGGTTTCGAGTCCACATCCCCAATCATGTCCGCCTCAGCCTCTGCATTCAAGCAATTGTTTATCTTCTATGTTTCCTCTCCTGCAGATCTTCCTCTGAATTTGAGTAGCGTGCTTTACCATAAATCCCTCAGAGCTGTCTTGTGTCATTGCACTGTTGCTGGTACAGAAGTCCATTACATTTGATTTCACCATAGTGTATCTGTCTCTGTGTACAATGTTCTTCTGGCTCTGCTCCTTTCACTCTGCATCAGTTCCTGGAGGTCTTTCCAGTTCACCTGGAACTTCTCCAGTTTCTTATTCCTTTGAGCACAATAGTATTCCATCACCCCCATATACCACAGTTTGTTCAGCCATTCCCCAATTGAAGAGCATATACTCCCTTTCCAGTTCTTTGCCACTACAAAAAGTGCAGCTATAAATATTTTCGTACAAGTCTGTTTATCTATGATCTCTTTGGGGTACAAACCCAACAATGGTATGGCTAGATCAAAGGGCAGGCATTTTTTTATAGCCCTTTGAGCATAGTTCCAAATTGCCAGCCAGAATGGTTGGATCAGTTGACAACTCCACCAGCAATGCGTTAATATCCCAATTTTGACATATCTCCTCCAGCATTCATCACTCTCCCCTTCTTTCATTTTAGCCAATCTGCTAGGTGTGAGGTGATACCTCAGAGATGTTCTGATTTGCATTTCTCTAATTATTAGAGATTTAGAACACTTTCTCTTGTGCTTATTGATACTTTTGATTTCTTTACCTGAAAATTGTCTATTCATGTCTCTTGCCCATTTATCAATTGGGGAATGGCTTGATTTTTTATACAATTGCTTTAACTCCTTGTATATTTGAGTAATTAGACCCCTGTCAGAGATTTTTGTTATAAAGATTTTTCCCAATTTGTTGTTTCCCTTCTTATTTTGAATACATTATTTTTGTTTGTACAAAAGCTTTTTAGCTTAATATAATCAAAACCATTTAATTTACATTTTGTAATTTTCTCTAACTCTTGCTTGGTTTTAAAATCTTTCCTTTCCCATAGATCTGACAGGTATACTATTTTGTGTTCACTTAGCTTATTTATAGTTTCCCTCTTTATATTCAAGTCATTCACCCATTCTGAATTTATCTTGGTGTAGGGTGTGAGATGTTGATCTAAACCTAATCTCTCCCATATTGTTTTCCAAATTTCCCAGCAGTTTTTGTCAAATAGTGCATTCATGTTCCAAAAGTTGGGCTCTTTGGGTTTATCGTGCACTGTCTTGCTAATGTAATTAACCCCAAGTCTATTCCACTGATCTTCCCTTCTATCTCTTAGCCAGTACCACATTGTTTTGATGACTGCTGCTTTATAGTATAGTTTAATATCTGGTACTGCTAGGCCTCCCTCCTTCACATTTTTTTTTCATTATTTCCCTTGATATTCTTGATCTTTTGTTATTCCAAATGAACTTTGTTATAGTTTTTCCTAATTTAGTAAAGAAGTTTTTTGGTAATTTGATAGGAATGGCACTAAATAGGTAAAATAATTTGGGTAGAATGTTCATTTTTATTATGTTAGCTTGTCCTACCCATGAACAATTAATGGTTTTCCAATTGTTGAGATCCAGTTTTATTTTTTTGGAAAGTGTTTTGTAGTTGTTTTCATGTAATTGCTGTATTTGTTTTGGTAGATAGATTCCCAAGTATTTTATATTGTCTAGGGTGATTTTAAATGGTGTTTCTCTTTCTACCTCTTGCTGCTCTAATGTGTTGGAAATATATAGAAATGCTGATGATTTATGTGCATTTATTTTGTATCCTGCAACTTTGCTAAAGTTGTTGATTATTTCTACCAGCTTCTTAGTTGATTCTCTAGGATTTTTTAAGTAGATCATCATATCATCTGCAAAGAGTGATAGCTTAGTCTCCTCATTGCCTATTTTGATACCTTCAATTTCTTTTTCTTCTCTAATTGCTATTGCTAGTGTTTCTAGTACTATGCTGAATAATAGAGGTGATAATGGGCATCCTTGTTTCACGCCTGATCTTATTGGAAAGGCTTCTAATTTATCCCCATTGCATATGATGCTTGTTGATGGTTTTAGGTATATACTGTTTATTATTTTTAGGAAAGGACCTTCTATTCCTATACTTTTCAATGTTTTCAATAGGAATGGATGCTGTATTTTGTCAAAGGCTTTTTCAGCATCTATTGAGATAATCATGTGATTTTTGTTGGTTAGACTGTTGATATGGTCAAATATGTGGATGGTTTTCCTAATGTTGAACCATCCTTGCATTCCTGGTATAAATCCCACCTGATCATGGTGGATGATCTTCTTAATTACTTGCTGGAGTCTCTTTGCTAATCTATTTAAGATTTTTGCATCTATGTTCATTAGGGTGATTGGTCTATAGTTTTCTTTTTCTGTTTTTGGTCTACCTGGCTTTGGAATCAGTACCATATTTGTGTCATAAAAGGAATTTGATAAGACTCCTTCTTTGCTTATCATATCAAATAATTTGTACAGTATTGGGATTAGTTGCTCTTTGAATGTCTGATAGAATTCATTTGTGAATCCATCAGGTCCTGGTGATTTTTTCTTAGGTAGTTCTTTGATGGCTTGTTCAATTTCTTTTTCTGATATGGGATTATTTAGGTATTCTATTTCTTCTGCTGTTAATCTAGGCA
>NC_058135.1:3863033-3901820 GCF_016433145.1 Gracilinanus agilis | reverse complement strand
CTCCTCTCTCCCTTCCTTTCTCTTTCTTTCTCCTTTTCTTCTTTTTTTCCTTTCTTCCACCCTCTCTCACTTTCTTCTTCAAGCAACTTTGACTTCTCTCTGCTGTCAATTACCTTTGTCCTATCCACCCACAAGAAAAAGTATTATCTTTTATTTGATATTTTCTTTCCATAATAGAAAATGCAACAACAAAAACAGCTCTTAGACATCACTAGTGGTACAATGGATAGAACACTGGGACGGAAACTATGGTTAGGAAGAACTGAGTTCAAATGTGTCTGGATATTAATTGCTATGTGAATACACTTAATATGTGTCTCAATTTCTTTTTTCTTTTTCTTCTTTTCTTTTCATTTTTCTTTAACTCCTTTCTTTTCTTCTTTCTTCCTTTCTTTTCTCCCTCCCTCCCTCTTTTCCTCCTTCCTTTTTATCCTCTATCAGACAGAGATAAGGGCATTGTGTCAGAAATAGTTCTATATGTGATTAGAAACTTTACACATTGATTTTAGCTTCTTCTACCTAGCAAATCATTAACTGATATTTCATCTGTTCCCTCTATTTATTTTCCCTATATGTAAATAGGAAGAAAATAACCAAAGTGAGCAAAAAGGAACCAAGAGTAAATACAATTTGCTGAGTCCAGCATAAGTCCAAGAACAGTTGAATAATGACTGTAAATACAGATATGTTCTTGGATGACAAGACATGAAGAATAAGAGGTGTCAGGCAATAGGAATCTTTGTTTCCACTTACACATTCACTTTGTCACGTTCAGTTTAAGTTCTAAATATGATTATGACTCATCCAGAAGGAAAAAAAAACAGTTTCAGAGACTACTTTTTGAAGGTCTGAAATTTCATACAATTGCCCCAGCTCCCAGAATACCCTTTTGTACCTCATTATGGAAGGGAATTCCAGGAAACACACTTTTTTTTAAAACCCTTAACTTCTGGCTTAAACTCAGTACTGTGTTTTGGTTCCAAGGTAGAAGTGGTAAGGGCTAGGCAATGAGGATTAAGTGATTTGTCCAGGGCCACACAGCTGGGAAATGTCTGAGATTTGAACCCAAGACTTCCTGTCTCTAGGCCTGGCTCTCAGTCCATTGAGCTACCCAGCTGCCCCTGAAACAAACTTTCAAAGAGATTTACACATGGCAACAAATGTATTATCCATATGGTTATGGTGCTTTTCTTTTCAATTCTTTTCTTACAAATGATAGATGTGGGTTAAAATATTGATTTTACTATTTTCTTTGATTTAAGAAGCTGTATTACTTTTCTTACCTTATTTGCCTTCTCCTAGCTCATTGTTGTAATCACTAGAAAGTAAGGCAGAGACTGCAAGGGATTGGAATACTAATGAAAGTCAAAAAACATTTTTAATACTGGTTCTCTCCATGTTGTTTAAGCTGGTAGTGCAGGTGCTACTCATAGGCCTGATCTCACTGATTGACACAGCAGTCAATTAAAGAGACAACCATTAAGGAACAGAGTCATGCTCTCTATAGTAAGAAAGACAGAAACAGGATCAAAGTTCAAAACAGGAAACAGCTTCACAGCATAACATATCTGGCAGAAGAGAAGAGGTCTGCTTGTGGATTATAAAGAGAAAATTCCACCTCATAATGATCTTTTGAGCTAAAGAGACCTAGCCAAGTAGGCTATGTGAATGAACTTACACCCAGAGGGAATGTCATGAGGATTTCAAAAGAAGAAAAAGTATCAAAGCCTTGCAATACCAGAGGTAAGTAATGCTTTGATATGTTTCCTATGTATGTGGCTCACTACAAGAATATTCTATGCCCACTTTTCTCATTGAATTTACATGCATTTATTAGAGAATATGTCAAAAGTTTATGGGGAAGGGGGATGCAATATAATTACTGTTCTTAGTATGATATCTTAGTTAATGTCTTTTTTACACTAATTGTGTCTATATTAAGGATATTTTCATGCTGAATAACCTATTAAGGGTATTAGGGTAGGGGGGCACACATAAGATATAATTTTAAGATTTCAAATGCACATTGAACCTAAAAATATTTTGCCTTATGTGGACATAATCTGCAAACCTATAAATGAGGAGTTAGGAAGGCAGTCCATGAGGATGCTACACTTAGCAGTCTTAACTAGGGCACTGGGAGATTGACTTATTCATGAAAAGCAAGTACCTGTCAGAGGTGAGAGTTGAAACTGGTAATACCTAAGTTTCTCAAGGGTTGGGACTTCAGTATTTTTCTTTATATCCAAAGGTTGTTATAATTTTTCCTCTTCATAAATACTTGGGTAATTGCATTGAATTTCTGACTAAAAGGTCTCCCCTCTCATCTCCCAATTTTGAACATTTTATTACTGCTTTTTTTATAGGACTGGTACCTCGATCAAGCACCCTTTCCTTCCCACCAGTACATGGACACTATAGATTTCTTCCTTTCCTACAAATAAAAACAAAACAAATCAACATGTAGGCTATTTCTGACAATGTATACCTTATTCTAAAACTTTTGTATACCTTATTCTATGTATACCTTATTATGTATGTATACCTTATTCTAAAACTAAAAAAAAAAAGCAACTTTTCCTATGAATGCTAAGATGGTAAATATTTTAGGCTTTGGAGGGTTAGAGAAAAATTGAGAATATTATTCAAGTACTCCTATAAAAAAAGAAAGAAACAAATTTCACATTGTTTTTATTAATAACTACTATAATAATAAAATATTAATAGAATATAATTTTATAATACAATTTTAATGAGATGAACAGATTTGTTGTGGCAATAACATTTTGCTTTGTAAAAGATACTTTTCCCTTTCCAAATTAAGTTGCAAATGTTTATCTATTAATGCTGATGTTATTAAATTTTACTTTCCTTATATTTGAAAATGTCTTTTTATACAGATAGTTACTGTCAAACTCATCAGTATATAATTTTGTTGAGGTATTATAAGATATTATTAGGTTCTTAGTAAATGTTTATTGACTATTAGGTTCTTCTCGTAATCATGCCTTTTATCATGAATATTGCAGATTAATCATTTCCAAATAAATGTAAAGTGGAAGTTTCTCAAATTCACAGTTAATCCAAATTTGAATTATGAAATTTTCTTTCATTTTTGCATCAAAGTACGCAATTTGCTAAAAATCTAGTTAAGCTAAAAAAAACTACCGGTTACAGATTTGGGAATGGTGATCTTGTTTTAATTTTTCACAGAACAGGAAGTGGATAAACAGCATGACTTTATTTGTGATTAAAATATTAGTTGTCAAATTGATTTTACTATAGTATGGGTTTTTCACATTAGTGCTGTTTTGCTTTGTAAATTTAGGTTGAATTACTTAAGAAACATTTTCAAATCTGCAGAAAAATATAATTTCCAAAGCTAATCAATGTTCAATAATAGTGACTGAGAGTAGTTCCCAGTCAGAAAAAATTCAATCTTTGCTTTGAGATAAAAAATGAATAATTGTTACCTTTTCTTGTTTTGACATTTTGGGTGCACACTCTTAACCTAAAAAAAATGCAGTATTAGAGTGAGTTATATGACATTCAAAACAATATACATGTATAACTACAGTCCCTGGCATTTTTAATGCACCAAATAGTAGTGTGAAGTAATGAGCATCACATAATATACTCAAATTCACAGTTATAGCATGAAATAATCCATAGAAAATATGCAAATGCATGAACATAAAACTTTGAAAATGTAAAAAAAAAAAAACCTAAACATTCTTAGCTCATGTTCTATACAAAAGCAGTTGGCAGGCTAAATCTCATCCATAGGTCATATTTTCCTCACCCTTGCACTAATCCATAACTTCAAAAATTGAGAGGAATGAGTCATGTTTCTTTAGCTATAATGAAAATCACTACAAAACACTGTATTGATCAATGTTCTGAAGTCTTTTAATCGGCTTCTCCCCATGCTCCCTGTGCAAATTTTCCTCTTGGTTCTACTTAGTTCAATCTCTATCATTTCCTATTTTTTTCCCTCAAAATTTCCCAGAATTCATCATTTCTTATAGTTCATGACTATTCTATTAAATTCATACACCATAATTTAGTGAACTATTCCCCAATGACCAAGCACCATTTCATTTCTAGTTCTCTCCTACCAGAGACATGACTGTGACAATTGTTATTGTAGACATATTAATTTTCCTAAGTGGTGTTTCTGGCCTGATCCATCATCCTTATCTCTCCTTTTTTATTTGTGTTTTCATCTTTATCTCCTTCTGTACTTTTAGAAAGAAATATCTTAATGGGTACTGCTTCTTTAACCTAATTTTCTTTCACTAATCTCTCTCCATAGGATGATTTATGTCATTATTTATATTTTTTGGAAGTTTATTTAGTTTTATTGTATTCTGTTGGTGGTATTGCAAATTGGATAATCTGCTTATGGTTTTTTTTTGTGATTATGCTGAGGTTTTCAGGGAGTGTATTATTGAATTTAGGGTTGTATATTCAGATCCTGTGCTTTTTAAATGTTTATCAAGTTGTGGATGAAAGATTTCTTTATAAAACATACATGCTCTGATACAGGTTATTTTTTTCCCATTTTCAAAAAAAATTCTGAATTTTTAATGGAGATATATAAATTTGTAATCTGTTTATATTAAGAATTGTGAGTTTCTAGTGTATACTTTAGGTCAGCAGATTGTGTATTTTTTTAGGTATTTGGTGGGTCCAAAAGTTTTGCAACTTGTAGTACTATTTTGCACAATTCTTTTTTTTAACCATTCCCTTACAAAAGTTTTATTGACCAATAAGCATGGTTGCCTTAGGGATAACCTTTTGCAATTTCTTTTAGTAATGATTTATTTCTGAAAAAAATATTATAATAATTATTATCATTACATCATTCTCTTCATTTCCTAAAGGGTTCAGTTAGAAACAATCTTGGAGTTACCATCCAAATGTTATTATATTATATTTAAACTTCCAAAGATTAATGAACATGTGGACAGAATAACCTTTTTTGTAGCTTAAGAAAATTATTAGTTCAACTTCTGTAGGTTTGCTGAAACCATTCTAAGCACAAATCTAGTAGCAGCCAGAAAAATGGGAATAATATGTATTTCATTTTGTTTCTACATGATGTTTATCTTGTCTGGTAGGTTTCCTATATTTTCAAAGCTTTTCATTCCATTTATCTCAAAAATATGAATATCACTATTGAAACAAATATTAAAATATTATTTTAGGTGATTATGAATCAACATTATATCTGGATGATTGTGGACATTGGATTCATTTGTGATAATGCTTAAAGGTCAGTAGAGTTTATTGAGTAAATTCTCTCTTTGGGATATTTTTGACATTTGTATTCATACACAGAAAATTATCATCTAAAATTGATGAAAGCTAATGAGTTCCTGACATAATTCTAGCCACCAGGTTATGTCTTGCTAGTTATGATATATGAAGTAATTTTTAGCCTGCAGTGAAGTGTTGTAGTTTCTATTTTTTTATTGAATGTTCCACACTGATCATTGCTTAATTTCTTACAGATTACCCTTGTGTTATATCTCATGGTGATGAACTGGTCCTGAATCATCATCACATATCCCTCTTCCCACACTGTGGATGCATGGCTCATTCATATGTTTAATTTTTCATTCTTTGTATATTATTGGGTGTATTTATAGAAATCTTGTCCATAGAAGAGTAATAGGCATCATCTGGAGACAAACATTTTGTTTATATTGATATGTACAATGGTTTATATCTGTTATTATCCTTTACTACTGGTCAATAAAACATTGCACTGGCTCAGTACAAACTCTGGTTACAATTCAAAGACTTTACTGTCTTTATTTCCTTTCTTTTCTACTTATCATGCCAATATAACATTTTGATATCATTGGAGAAAGATTATAAGATGAAAAACCCCTAACTCTAAGTTCCTGATTTTCCAAAAAAAAGAATCAGTGTGCCAGAAAATTTATTTCATGTTCACTATCACACAGGTAGCAAATGGAAGATCCAGGATTTGAACACAGGCTCTCGGATTCTAAATCTATGCCTCATTAACTGTACCAGGCTACCCCTACAAGGTGAAAATTTAATTTAATTTGATTTTTTTTTGGTAGCATCACATAGTTTGACTTGAAAGCTCTTCAATTTCGCTATTATATTTCTGGGTGTTGACTTTTCTGGGTCCAGTGTAGGGGGTGTTCTATGGATCCTTTCAATGTCTATATTGCCCTCTTCTTGTAGAACTTCAGGGCAATTTTGCTGAATAATTTCTTCAAGTATGGAGTCCAAGTTTCTATTAATTTCTGCCTTTTCTGGAATACCAATGATTCTCAAGTTGTCTCTTCTAGACTGGTTTTCTTGGTCTGTCACTCTCTCATTGAGATATTTCATGTTTCCTTCTATTTTATCAGTCTTTTGACTTTGTTTTATTTGTTCTTGTTGTCTTGAGAGATCATTGGTTTCTAAATGTTCCATTCTAGCCTTTAAGGACTGGTTTTCGGCTTTAATGTTTTGGTTTTCGGCTTTAATGTTTTGGTTTTCGGCTCTAATGTTTTGGTTTTCCTTTTCAATCTGGTCATTTTTGGTCTTCAGTTGTCTTGTCTCACTTTCCAATTGCGAAATCCTGCCTTTTAAACTGTTATTTTCTTGCCAGATTTCTTCCATCTTCCTCAGCATTTCATTTTTAAATTCTTCCATAGCTTGTGACCAGCTTTCATTTTTTGGGGGAGGTTTGGATTTTTGTTTTCCCTCCTCTGTTGTCTGGATTTTCTCTGTGTAGAAGTTGTCCAGTGTTCCAGAGTTTCTCTTGATGGTCTTTTTCTTCTGGACTTCCTTATTGCTGGCCATTGTTAGCCCCGCCCCTTTTCAGCTTTGTCTTTGCACTCAGGGTCTGCCTGGGCCTTGCAAGCTCCTGGGACTCCGGTCTCCTTGTCCTCGGGGTCAGGCCTCCTGGTAGTTCCCGGTCTGCGAGGTTCCTTCAGCAGCCTTGGGGGCTGCTTCCACTGCCCCGCTCCAGTCTGCACCGGGTCCTCACTGGAGGTCCAAGCCTGGGCTGGAGATCTTTATTCAAGCCTAGGGCACTGCCTTTGCCTGCGCAGATGCTCTTAGGGCACTGCCTTCACCCCCGCAGAAGGTAGAGGGCACTGCCTTCACCCCCGCAGAAGGTAGTGAAAGTCCGTGGGCTGGAGATCTTTATTTGCACCTGAGGCGATGACTTCAGCACTTGGGAAAGGCTGTGTTTTAGAGGCCTTTGTCCAGGCTGGAGGCGGTACCTTCACCCACGTGGATGCTCAGGGAAAGTCCCGTGGGCACCCCCAGCCACCTGGGGTCCCTTGTCTTGCAGCACACAGGTACAGGCTCCGGGGCTGCCAGTGATTATCTGGTTGCCCCAGTCCTGTTTTCCCACTTGTGCATTGGCGTTGTGCAAGGTGGGGGGGGGTGGGAGGTGGGGGAGGGGCTTCTTCCTCTCCCATTTTAGTGAGAGCTGTTTCACCCCCCTATAGCATGGAAATGCCCTGATTCTGTGTACCTTCAATGCTGCGCCCTGTTGTGGGGTTCCTTCATTCCTCTGGACTCATTTTTATTTCCCCTTGAGGGGTTCTGTATACTTCGGTCAGGAGAGATCGAGCAGCTGCTCCTTACTCTGCCGCCATCTTAACCGGCAGCATCACATAGTTTGATGTTGTTGTTCAGTTGTTTCGGGCACATACAGCTCTTTGATCCCTATTTAGGGCTTTCTTATCAAAGATATTCAGTAGATCTGTTCTTTCCTATTCCAGCTCATTTTACAGATAAAGAAACTGAGGCAAATATGATTAAATGACTGGCCTAGGCTTGCAAAGCTAGAAATTTTCTCAGGTGCGTTTTAAACTGAGGTCTTTTTGACTCTAGGCCTGATATTCTACCCACTATGCTAGATGTCCTAGAGTTTGATGTCATCTAAGTATAAAAAATTATTAATAAAATGTTTTTGTTTTACTCCTTCAATTAAAAAAATATTTATTCTCTTTAGGAGAAACAATGTATTTAAAAAAAGGAAAATAAATTTAAACTCTCTTTTGAAAAATGCCACTATTTATGTTCATTCATCTTCACAATATTTTTTGTGACATGTTTTAAATAGAAAACTTGTCCAGGAAGACATAAAATATTCTAATATTTTAGATAAGCTAAGACTCTGGAATTGCCAAAAGTTTCATAATAACAAACAAATGCTAGTATGTGTTCATGTGGCTTATGAAAAAATATTAACTCTATAATAAATTCATTTTTATATTATGTATATATTTATATACTAATTTATATTAATCTTTGGCACACTCTTCTTGCTTTATATATATGTGTATATATATTCCTTGTATAAGTTTATAGATTTGTGCATGTGAATTTATGTGTATGTATAATACAATTGTGAATTGCTTATAAAAATTTCATTACATGAAGAACATATATACATACATACTACAGATCACACATCACAAAATAATGTAAATATATGTGTAAATAGTATGTGTATATTGTAAATTATATTATAGTGTAAGTATTGTATATATGTAAAGGGTGTATGTATGTATATTCTATATGTATATATTATGTGTACATACATGTATATATGTATATTATGTATGTATATATTGTATGTATCATATGTATAAATGTAAATTATGTGAATAATTTGATGTAATTGAGTTGCAAGCATTTAAATGTAATTTGCATAAGGGAGTTTAATGTTTTGTTGTAATTTTGATGTAAAACTTATGCAATGTGTTAAAATGTATTTTTCAAAATTGTTTGCATTTATTAGTAGGATATTTCTGTATTACAATAGGAGTTGTGTTTGATGTTTATCTTGAGTGTTTTGTTGTTATTTCATATTTGCTGTTCATTTTGTTAATTTTGTTAGAAATTTTGCATTGTTATTTGTTGCTTGTGCTTTGAACTATGTAACTGTTCAAGGTATTTATCCCTTTACCTTTCCTTGTTAAAATCTCTAGTGTAGGGTAGAGTAGGATAGTGTTAGGTGGAATAGAGTTAGTGTAGGTTGTTTGTTATTTTGGGTTAGAATTTTAGTTTAGTTTGTAGTGCACAAATACCAAAATATTGTGTGGAACACTATTTTGGCTTTGTGCAAAGGGGAGAACTGTAATAGGTATAGGCTTTAAAAGTTTAAAAGCAGATTTGTGTAAGCATGTTAGGGAAAGGCTTTGCTGGAAATCATGGACATTCTGAATAGAATGCAGGGGGTAGATTATGGTTGAGCTCCTGGTAATGATAATGGTAATGTGGGTGTACTTTATAATGATGGAAATACTAGCAAAAGTGTTAACTCTAAACTATCTAAGGCTGATTTGGAACAACAGCCATTGAGTAAGGGAGACAAACTGGTTAACATTTTTCCCCTACGTGACATTCCAATAGTGAGAGATGATGGGATTTTTCATGTGAGACTGCACACTAGATTTAGAACGGAGGATGTGGAGAATTTGAAAAGGAAAATCCGTAATTTCCGTGATGATGCTGGCAAATTTGTTAAGATCTTTAGAGTGTTTGTTAAAGCACATGACCCGGATTTTGAGGACTGTTGTTATGTTTCAGGGAAAATTTTGTCCAATCACAATAGAAATAAGTTTGTAGAAGAAACAAGAAATACTGAGGGGATGACACCATGGCTGGTAGCCTGGGAGGAACTGGATCTCAATTCAGATCCAATTTATAGAATGCTGAAACAGGCAAGAAAATCACTGATAAAAGTAATGGAAAAGAATTCAAGATGCCCTAACACTTGGTCTAAATTTGAAAAGATTTGGCAGACTAATCAGGAGACTCTGGCTACATATTTAGACCACATTATAGAAGCTGCCGAAATTTACCTAGTTGAATATCCTGAATATCCTGGAAGATACTACCATTGAACACATTAAGTGCATATTTGTGAGGAATGCTGTTCCCCAGGTGAGGAAATTTCTTAATGACAACTACCCAGATTGGGAACTTCTGAACCTAGATGAACTGAAGCAAAAGGCCACATATGTTTTTGCTCAAGAGAAGGACAGAGGAATTGATGAAAAGGATGCAATGTTTGAGAGCCTCGGGAAACAACTTAGAGAGGCAAATAGTAGGGCAAATGAGAAGGAAATTTGTGATATAAAAGCAGTGGCAGCATTGAGGGCATCTGAGAAGAAAAATAGTGCTAATAACTATAAGAATGATGCTAATGTAAACACAAGATACCAAAGACAGCAACCATGTTATGTGTGTGGCCGATTTGGACATTTTGCCAGAGAATGTAGGTTTAGAAGAAGATCATATGGGCAGAGGTACAATAATAATAATAATGGATTTAATCAGTTTAATAATAATTGTGGATATAGAGGAAATAATTGGAATAATGGATTTAATTATGGAAATAGTTAGCAGAATGTGTTCCAATGCCAAAATGCATGCAGCCAAGGCTTTCAAGCTCCTAATTTGGCAACGATGCAGGATTACAAAAAGGCTGGTAAACAACCCAAAGTATAGTCACATTGTCCAGGGGAATGTTAATCATGGTAATCTGAATGGAGGGACAGCTTCATTATGAAGGTGTTCCCGAAGTTCAGAAGTAATTAATCAAGGTAAGGGGAATGAAGTGAATGTTGATGAAATTGTATGTGATAAAGGTGATGATAATGTAATTGTGGATAATGGAAATGGTACACTTAGTGTTAATATTGATCTAATTGGTGATAATAAGAATTTAATTAGTGATAGTGATGAGTTGATCAGTGTTAATTTAAATGGAATGAATGATAGTTTAATCAATGTGAATGATAATTTGAAGAGAATTAATGTTAATTTGAATGTTGTTAATGTAAATTATCTGAATTAACTACTGGTAATGGTGCAAATAGTAATTTAATCAATGTTAATGGTAATTTACCCACTGGTAGTAGTAATTTAACTAGTGTTGGTAATAATTTGATTAAGATTGATAATGGTTTATATGGTGTTGATAATAATTTGATTAATGTTGTAAATAATTTTGAGAAAAAGAAAAATAGTGTTTTAAATGGTGTTAGAAGTTCTAGTAAGTGTAGAATGAAAAAGAATAATGGAAATTGTGATTTGACTAAGGATAATTTGGTTGTAAATAAGAACAATGATACCAGAATAGAGATGAAAAGGAGCTAGGGGGTAAAATCCTGGGAAAATTCTGTAATTCAAGACGTTGTTAACGTGGATGGTCAGGAAATAGCTGAGCTTTGTTCTGATGTTGCCGTTTTAGTTCCTGTGTTGGAAACTTTCCAATCTTCCAATAGTATAAAACTATATGTGTCTGTGACTAATGGAGATCAAATTTATGATCTTCTCATCGATACAGGAGCAAGTAAATCAGTTTTGCAAAGTTTTCCTGAAAATTGTAGAGCTGTTGGTACAATGGATGTTGTTGGTGCTACAGACATAACTCATAAAGTAGCTAAATTGCAACCAAAAATGGTAACCCTAGGACCCCTTTTGGTAGAACATGTATTTTTGTGTGTTCCGGAATGTCCAATGAATCATTTGGGAAGGAATTTGTTGTGTAAATTACGGGCTACTATACAATGTACTGAATCTGGTGATATTTCTTTGCATCTCCCAGAGGAATCTTTGAAGGCCTTTCCATCACTTTTCTTAGATTCCAGCAGTACAGAGCATGACCTAGGTACTATCTATCCAATAACTGAGGACATACCTAAGGGCTTGTGGTCAAGATCATCCACAGATATTGGGTTGCTAAAGTCAACTATTCCAGTCAGGGTGAGGACAAAGGCTGTGTGCCTCAATATCCCTTAACTAAGGAGGCAATAGAATGTATACACCCAATAATTGAGTCCCTAATCCATCAAGGGATAAAAATACCACGCTTTTCTGACTACAATACACCAATTTTGCCTGTAAAAAAGCCAAAACCAGATGAAAATGGCCAGAACATTTACCAATTTATTCAAGATCTAAGAGCGGTAAATGATTATGTTATCAAGACTCATCCGGTTGTTCCAAGTCCAGCTGCTATAATTTCTTCCATTCCAAGTCAGGCTAGATATTTCACTGTGGTAGATTTATGTTCTGCATTTTTCTCAATACCAATTCATGAGAATTCTCAAAAGATCTGTGCTTTCCCTTGTGAGAAGACTCAGGGGACGTGGAATTATCTTCCACAGGGGTATACTGACTCACCTAGCCAGATCTCTCAAATTCTAAATCCAGCTCTAGAAACAATTAAATTTAAAGAGAGTAAATTGGGGCATTTTGTGGATGACATTCTTTTAGCATCCCCAAATGCAAAGGTGTGTCTTAGGGATACCAAGATTCTTTTGATTGGATTGTATAAATGAGGACATATAATCTCCAAGGCAAAATTACAATGGGTTTTGCCTCAGGTGCAATATTTTGGATTTGTGTTGTCAGAGGGTTCCAGAAGTATCACACAAAAGAGAATAGCTGACATACAGAAATTGAGTGCACCTAGAACTAAAAAACAACTTAGAACTATTCTTGGAACTACTGGTTTCTGTAGGCAGTGGATTCCTGGATATAGTGAGATCACTAAGTATTTAACAGATCTGACCAGGAATACAGAACCAGAACCTCTAAAACTAAAGCATGAACATCATTTCGCCTTAGATAAATTCAAATAAGCCATTCTGTCTGCACCTGCACTAAGAATCCCAGACTATGAGAAACCTTTTCAGTTGTTTGTCAACAAAACTAGAGGTATAGCTTCTGGTGTATTGACACAGACTTTAGGACAAAGTTATCATCCAATTGGATGTCACAGCTGTCAATTAGACCCAGTAGCTGTGGGGACAATAACCTGTCTAAGGGGAGTAGCAGCAGCAGCTGTGTTAGTCCAGAAGTCAGCTGATCTAGATTGGGGATGTCCTTTAATGGTCTATTGTTCACATCAGATAGAGGCACTAATGAGGAAGTTTCACACTCAAGAATATTCAGACCAACGAATATCTAAGTATGAAATTATTCTCTTAGGTAATGAGAACATCCAGTTGAAGAGATGTAGCATATTCAATCCAGCTACTCTTCCAGATTTACCAAAGAATGGTGAGCCATTGCATGGATGTGTTGAGGTAGTAGATCTTGTGGATATGCCTAGGATTTATTTAAAAGACACTCAACTTGAAAAACCACGTGGTATAATTCACAGATGGATCATCATATTTATGTAAAGGAATAAGATGTACTGGTGCTGCAGTTGTCATAGAATTTGAGACACTGTGGTATGGCTCATTACCTGGTAATCTTAGTGCTCAGGGTGTGGAATTAGTGGCATTGAAGCAAGCATGTCTTCTAGCTGAAGATAAAAGTATAAATATTTACATGGACTCTCAACATGCATTTTCTGTTTGCCATGCAACAGGAACAATCAGGAAACAATGAGGTTTTATTACTGCATTGGATAAACCAATAGCTCATGCGGGAATAATAACTGAGTTGTTGGAAGTAATCCAAAAGCCAAAACAGTTGACAGTAATTCATTGTTGGAGTCATACTTGTGATAGAGATTCAGTCTCTAAAGGAAATCACAAAGCTGATATCACTGCGAAGTATGCAGCCCAGAATGCTCCAATTTATGTAATAAATTTAACATCTATTGATTCTGATGATCTATTAAAAGCTTATGTAGGCTCAGATATCCAGAAATGGAAGGATAAATTTGGAGCTAGGAAAGAACATGGGATATGGATTACTGATACAGGAAGACCATTGTTAACAAAAGATTTGTATACCTACTTGTGTCAAGCCATTCACACAAAAGGTCATTTTGATACACAAGCTGTTGTGGATTCCATCAAGAGACAATGGGTTGTTCCTGGAATAAGTATTGTTGCGAATAAGATTTGTAATAGTTGTTCACTCTGCCAAAAGTTCAATCAAAGTGCATTCAGAATAAAGCATGGCATAATGGAACAATGGAATAATAATGGAACATTATTATATTATAAAAATGAAGAATTCAGAGGAACGTGAGAAGACTCTTATTAATGATTACAAAACAAAGAAAGCAGCATCAAGACAACGATATACAGGATAACTATAATAATGCAAAGGAAGACAACACTAAAAAACAACAGAATTCAACTGAAATAAGATGATCATCCCCCGTAGGCTCCACATAACTAATATTAATACATATTCTTCCTTTCTATTAAAAAGTAGTAAATTGTAAAAAGGAAAGCTGCATGTGATATCATTCTTGTCATATCAATATTTAAAGATTTTACTTACCTCTTTTTAAGATAGTATAGACAATTTATTTTTTATTAAATTTATTTTTTCAATTCAACTGGAAAAAGTTGTTGTACATTAGTTTGTGATATCTACTTTTTATCATTTGGAGCTCAGGGTATCATTGACATAAAGTAGTATGTTGCCCTCATAACTGGTAAGATTTGTTTCCAAAATTATTATGACACAGTATTAGCAAATCATAAAAATAGGAACATCATTAAATTATTTCCTCAGTCATGGTTTGCCTGCAATTATACATTTCAGACAGGTAAAGGTATTAATATTTCTAAGTTGTTCTATGGTATCTTTTCTTTTTGTGTTACAAGTCCACATCAGTGGATTCTCTAGAGACCTTTCACATTCCCACCAGATCTTCAAAGCTACCAGGAGACAGTTCCCACTATTCATCACCAAGGATGAAATTTGTTTAGTTTACTTTGATATTCCATCCCTCCCTACCACTGATGGTGGCTTATGTTTTGAATTATTATTATATAAAGAGAAGTATTTATGTATAGATGTAGGTATAATAAGTTTTTGTTTCTTGGAGGATTAAGTGGAAGATATGACAATGTAATCAGTTTTTAGAGGCATATGTGTGTGTATGGGGAGGGTACATTTGAAAGGATACATATTATGAATATCTTAATGACACCTATCCTTACATGTGGAAAATACTGATTTCTCTTTTTTCTTCCACATGATTAGGCTAGGTCCATCCTATAATTTTCATTTCATTCCCTCTTTCTTTAAGGAAGAAAAGTGATACTTTTCAGGAAATCTTTATGGTGATCTGCCCCTCCTCCAAATATGTTGCAATTTTCTCCCTTCCACTTTTTTCCTACTGACATACAGTAGCTTTAAAACAATAGCAAAATCTTCTTTCAGGGAAATAAAAATTCCCCTGCCTTAATAAATATACCAGGGGATAGGAAGGAATGATCACAGTAAGTTAGGCAGCCTGCCATGAACCCATGGTAAAGGGATTCCCTAGGAGACCACAAAGAAGTCTACAAGTGTATGCTTTGTAAGGAAGATGGTCCTGGGACATGCTGAAGCATTTAGTGTAATTTAATGAAAAGATCCAGATACCATATCCTGAAATGAACAGATGTGTTGCAGATTGAATCCTTTCATCGGGAACCTAATCACTCCCCTTAGGTTTCACAGCCTCTACCCAAATGGGCAGACGTGCAATACTGGTGGGAAGGTATGACTTTGTTTTTCCTGGATATGTCTTTGGATTTAAGCAAATCAGAACAGAGGTTGTCAGTCTTGCTTCTAGTAAGGAAACTTGGAATTTCCTGATGTAGAAATTGAACACTATTATTTTTAAAGGTGATCATATTTTAGGATTGTTATCTGTACAATTTACAAGTATATTAGGAGAACTGAGACTATACCATTTATGACCAACAATGAAGGTGACTAGGGTATAGGAGGCCAATGGAAAAAAAAAACCTAGAGATTGAATTAGAGAAGGAAATTGTGAGGAATTTACAAGAAATTGAGTAAATTTTATTTTGTAATATGTTAACATTTATTTATTTTATATTTATTTCCTTTTTTAAATTTGAGGTTCCAAATTTTCTCCCTCCCACACTCTCCACCACCCTTTCTCTGTAAATGAATATTATTCTTCATCATGAGCCCTTCGGAATTGATTTGGATCATTATATTGATGAGAAGAACTAAGTCATTTATCATCATAAAACATTTCTGTTCCTGTATACAATACTGTATATACCCAATGAGAAGGAAAGTAAAACAATATCAACTATATAAGTAAAATCATACCAAGCATATGTCCATATTATACATTTTTAAAATAAGAAAAATAAAGTGAGAAAGTTATATACTTTATATATATATGTATATATATATATAAATATAAATATATATACTTCAATTTGCACATAGAGTTCATCAGCTCTTACTCTGTAGGTGCATAGGACTTTTACATCCTGAGTCCTGTGGAATTGTTTTAGATCACTGAATAGATAAGAAGAGCCAATTGTTTAACATTTGATTGTCACTATAACATTGCTGTTGTTATGCACATTGCTCTTCCAGTTATCACTTCACTTTGCATCAGTTCATAGAACTATTGCCCTCTTTCTGAAAAATAAAAACTTCTCATCATTTCTTGTAGCACAATAGTACTGTATAAATTATATAAAACCTAGTTATTGAATATTAATTTTAATCTCTACTGTATTCCATCATAACCTATGCCACAATGTTCAGTCATTTCCTAAAATGGTGAGCATCTCCTTAATTTACATTTCTTTGACTTCATGAAAAGAGCTGCTATTAATATTTTCATACATATAAGTTTGTTTTTTTTTTACATTTTCTTTTATCTCATTGGCAATAGACATAGTTATGGTGTTACTGAGTCAAAGGCTATGTTCAGTTTTATACAACTTTGACCCTGGTTCCAAATTGTTCTTCAGAATGATTATATGAGTTTACTTTTTAAATAGCAGTTTATTTTTCTCTCATGCCATCCAGATTTTGTCATTTCTAATATGTATGAGGTGTTACCTCAGCATTGTTTTAATTTGCCTTTATCCAATTAAGAGTGATTTAGAGCATTTTTTTCATATAACTATAGATAATTTTTAATTTTTACTTCTTTTTTAAACTGTATTCTTTGACTATTTCTCAAATGGTCAAAGGGTTGGTTCGTATTTTATAAATTTCTTTCAGTTCTATATTCAACATACATAAATATGTATATATTTATATATGTATTCATGCAATAGCACTTTAATATTGAAGTACTATTTCAATTAATTTCAATTATAGGAATTTTGATCAATAATTTCAATTACTTATTTAAATTACAAAATTGAATAAAAACAATTTTAAACATTCTTCCTTAAAAAAATTTTGAGTTCCAAATACCCTACTTCTATCCATCTATTCACACCTCCCTGAAATGGTCAGCGATTTTATATAGATTTGATGTAGGTTATACATGTATAACCATACAAAACATCTTTTAATATTAGTCATATCATGGAAGAAAATGTAGCCCAAACTGATAAACACAATAAAGAAAGTGAAAAATGGGCTTCTCTCTGCATTCATATTCTATCATTTTTTTCTCTGGAAGTGAATAGTAATCTTCATCATGAATCTTTTGGAATTGACTTGGATCATTATATTAAGGAGAAGAGCTAAATCACATAATCATACAATATTTTTCTTACTGTATACAATGCTCTCTTTGTTCTGGTCACTTTTTTTTGTAATGGTTCTTATAAGTCTTTTTAGAATTTTTTTCCATGAAATCATTCAGATCATCATTTTTCATACTACAATAGTATTTCATTAAAATTATATAATACAACTTCTTCAATTATTCTCAATTTGCCACCACAAAAAGAGCTATTATAAATATATGTTTTTTACAAATGTGTCCTTTCCCCTATTTTTTAAAAAAATCTTTTTGGGACCCAGATCTAGTAGTTGTATTGCTGAATCAATGTCCCTTTGGGCATAGCTTAAAATTGCTCTTCAGAATAGTTGAATCATTTCACAACTCCACCAAAGTGAATAGTAATCTAATTTTTCCACATCCCCTCAAACATTTATTGTTTTTCTTTTCTCTCATATTAGCCAATATAATAGACGTGAAGTAGTATCTTTAAGTTGTTTTAATTTTAATTTCTCCAATGAATAGTTATTTAGAGCATTTTTTCTTATAATTATAGTTTTGATTTCTTTGCCTCAACACTGTCTGTTTACATAATAGGATCACTTATGAATTTGGACAGTGATTTGTATTCTTACAAATTTGACTTAATTCTCTTATATATTGGAGAAATGAGGACTTTATCAGAGATCTTTATCTTGCTATACCTCACCCCACAACTTTCTGCTTTCCTTCTAAACTTTGCTGCATTGATTTTGTTTATACAAAAATTATGTAACTTAATGTAATCAAAATTATTTATTTTATTTCTTGTAATGCTCTCTTGCACTTCTTTGTTTATAAGTTCTTCCCTTATATATCGATCTGGCAGACAAACTATTCAATATTTCCCAAATTTATTCAATGTATCACCCTTTATATTCAATCATGTATCCATTTTGACTTTAGGTGCATAGTGTGAGATGTTGGACTATACATATTTTTTGTCAAATTGTTTTGTAGTTTTTCCCAGTAGATTGCTGTTTTTTGTTTCTTTGATTTTTTTCAGTAACTTCTCTTAAAGCATTGACATTTGGATTTTTGAATGTTAGTTCACTAATGTTGTTTCCTACTATGTATTTTGTACCTCATCTATTCCACTCATCCTACCACTCTTTTTATTAGCCAGTAGCAGATTATTTTATTATCATTTTATAATATAGTTTCATATATGCTATATTTATGCCACTTTTATTTTTCTTCAATGCCTTAGATATTCTTAATTTGTTGTTCTTCTGGAAAAAAAATAATATTTTTTCTAGCTGTATAAAATAAATTGAGTAGTTTGATTTTTATGGCATGAATAAGTAAATTAGTTTAAGTAGCATTGTCATTTTTATTGTATTGGCTCAGACTACTTATGAGTAATTAATATTTTACAAATGTTTATATCTGTCTTTATTTATGCAAAGTGTTTTATTCCTGGCTTCCTCTTGGCAGGGAGATTTCCAAGTATTTTAAATGGAATTTCTTTCTCTATATCTTCCTGCTGGAATTTGTTGGTTTGTGTGTGTGTGTGTGTATGTGTGCATAATGTTGATTATTTATAGTGGTTTATTTTATATCTTGCACTGTTGTAAAGTTGTTCATTATTTGAATTAATTTTTTTAAGTTGATTCTCCAGAATTCTTTAAGTATACCATCATATTAGCAAAAAATAATAGTTTGGTTTCCTCCTTGCCTTCTCTAATTCCTTCAATTTCTTTTTCTTCTCTTATTGCTGTATATAGAATTTCCAGTATAATATTTGAATAATAAGGGTAATAATGGACATCCTTGCTTCACCCTGATCTTATTAGGAAGGCTTTGAGCTTATCCCCATTACAAATAATGCTTGCTAATGATTTTAGATAGCTATTACTTATCATTTTAAGGAAATTTCACCTATGTCTTTGCTTTTTAGTGTTTTTATTTTATTATTTTTTTATATTTTAATTTTAATTTTGAATATTTATCCATAGTTACATGTTTCATGTTTTTTCCCTCTCCCCAAACCCCACACCTCTCCATAGCTGATGCACAATTCCACTGGGTTTTACAAGTATCATTGATTAAGACCTAATTCCGTATTATTGATAGTTGGACTAGGTTATCATGTAGTGTCTACATCCCCAATAATAGTCCCATCAGCCCATGTGATCAAGCACTTGTTTTTCTTTTGTGTTTCTGCTCCCACAGTTCTTCCTCTTAATGTGGCTAGTTTTCTTTCTCATAGGTCCCTCAGCCTTGCTCTGGATTCTTGCATTGCTGCCAATAGAGAAGTCTCTTATGTTTGGTACTACAGTGTATCAGTCTCTGTGTACAAAGTTCTACTGGATCTGCTCCTTTCACTCTGCATCAATTATTGGAGGTCATTCCAGTTCACATGGAATTCCTCCATTTCATTATTCCATTGAGCATAATAGCTTTTTAGTGTTTTTAATGGGAATAGGTATTGCATTTTGTCAAATGATTTTCTGTCTCTAATTATATAGTCACATGATTTTTATTGGTTTGTTGTTTTTTTAAAAACATTTACCTTCTATCATAGAATCAATATTGAGTATCAATCCAAGGTAGACGAGAAATAAAGGTTAGACAATTGAGTCAATTGACTTGGTTATGGTCACATAGCTAGGAAGTGTCACCTAGCTGCCCCCTGAATTTTTTATTGATATTTTCAATTATACTGACACTTTTCCTAATATAAAACCTACACTTTATTCCTGACATCAGTTCCACCTGGCCATAGTATATGATACTTGGGACATATCATATAATCTCTTTGCTAGTATTTTGTTTTAAAAATTGCACCAATATTTATTAGGGGATTTGGTCTATAGTTTTCTTTTTGTTTTTGCTTTTCCTAGTTTAGGCATCAGAACTGTAATTGTATCAATAAAATAATTTTGTGCAAATTCTTTGCCCATTTTTCCAAATAATCTATTTATTATTCAAATGAATTGTTCTTTAAATATTTAATAGAATTCACTTGTGAATCCATCTGGCTCTGGTGATATTTTCTTAGAGTGTTAAAAATAATATTGATATAGATAGATATATTCAAAAGTATTAGTATTTTATTTAAAGGTATATTGGTAATTAAGAAGGCCACATGCTTGCTGAGATCTAATTCAAATCGCCCGCCATTACCTTCTGCCCACCTGGCTGCTTCTTACAAAAAAATAGCATCTCCCATTCGCATCAGGAGTCTTATACTTTTGTCTATGTAATCATACTTCCTATGTAAGAGGAATCATGAGAAATGTAGTTCTCAAGTCCCCTAAGCGTCCACAGGAAGATTATGTTATGGATCTTAATATTAAGACCAAGGATCCCAAATTTACAGCAACACATTGAGTTCATTGATAGTTTGTTTAATTTTTTTCTAAGATGGTTTTTTCAGTATTCTATTTTTTCATTTATCTGAGGAATTTATATTTCCTTTTGTAAATATTCATTTATTTTAATTAGGTTGTTTGGAAATTAAAATTAATATTGCAAAATACTAAATATTATATTTATGAATATTTTATTAGTAATAAACTAAAAGAGACCTAACTAAAAGGTTACTAACCAGCCTGATCCCAGGAACAAAAGAGAAAGAGGGAGGAGTTACAGCCAACTATAAAACAATAATGTGACCATGCAAAAGTGGAGGCACAGAAGAGATTAAAGGGAATTTTGGGAAAACTAAGGACTTATGGGGGATGAAGTCCAAGATTCAAAATATCCATTTATACAATTGTCAGATTTTAGGTTTATAATGAATGAAATAACTCCTGATAATTGCATTTGATTTCCTATTCATTTGATAGTGAACTCACCCTTTTCATTTTTAAAACTGGAAAATTGTATTTTTTCCTTTTTTATTGTAAAATTAAGCAGTGGTTTATTTATTTTACTTTTTTTTTCATAAAACCAGCTTCCAATTCTATTTATTACTTTAATGATTTTCTTACTTTCAATTGTAATCCTCTTTTGATTTTCTGGATTTTCAATTTTATGTTTAATCAGAATTTTAAGATTTGTTCTTTTTTCTAGTTTTTTTTTATTTGTTTCATGTTCAATTCATTGATCTGCTCTTTCTTGCTTTTTTATGTAAGAATTTAGAGATATACATTTTCCCTTAAATATACTATTTTGGCTAAATCCTGTAAATTTTTCTATGTTCTCTTATTAACATCACTCTTTTAATGAAATTATTTATTCTTCCTATTATTTATTCTTTGACCCACTCATTCTTTGGGATCAGTATTGTAAGGGTTAAAATTAATTGTTTGACTAAAATATGAGAGAATGTGGGCACTGAAATTATAACTCAAGTCAAAATGACTTCAGCTTTATTTACAAAATGGAGGGAAAGAGTAAGGCAGAGAAATGTGAAAGAGAGGAGAGTGAGAAGTCTGGATTATTACCCAAATATTTGCTCTGGCCCCTGGCTCTACTCTGTCGGGGCTCCAGAAGCCCCAGCTAGAGGGCCCAGAGGTAAACTAAGCAAGGGTTACACCCACATTGCCTCCTCTGAGAAGGAGATCTATCTAGTGTTAATCTCTCCAGAAGTCTGGAAAGGAAGGTCAGCTTTTTTCACTCACCAATTCAAAGTCCATGGGGAGAAGATACCAGAGCAGTCCTATGAAATGCTAGAGTACCAGGTCCATGCTGAAGAAGATGATCCTCCACCAGCCTCCACATCCTGAAAAGAGCTTGAAAAATCCCCTCACAGGAAGTTGCAGCCACTTTTAAAGACCCTTCTTTTCATCACTTCCTGTTCCTTACTCCATTTCACAGGGACCAATTGCAGTTTATAACTTTGCTTAGGACTGCCCAAGGGGCAGTCAGTCATTTTGGAGCTGTCACACACTTTAGCATGTGTGGTGTGGTGCTCTCCCACTTATGCATTAAGTAGGTTGTATATGCTTCTGGTGATTAAATTTAAAAGTAGATGAAGGGAGAGTTAATCCCATCTTCACAGCATTTAGTTTGAAATTAATTTTTAATTTTTTTTCTGTAGCTCTTTACCAAAAGTAATTTTTATCATACTATATTCTGAAAAGAATTAATTTAATATTTCTCTTTTTCTGGTGTTTTATAATATGAAGATGGGATTAATCTTACCCTGTCTATTTTTAGATTTAATCACAAAAAATGTAAACACCCCACTTAATCCTCAAGTGGGACGGTCTGTGAACTATGTGTGAAAGAGTGGGTGACGAATCAGAATCAAATGACTGTCCCTGGGAAATCCTAAACAAAGGCTTTGTTGTGATTAATACACATAAAATGGGAAAAGGGAGGAAGGTACAGGAAGTGATGAAAGGTGTGGTCTTTATAAATTGCAAGAACTTCCTGGAAAGCTCTTCTCTTTGACCTTGAACTTATAGAAGTAAAAATGAACAAATACTCCAGATAATTTTAAATTAAAGTATTTAATAATAAAAATGAGAGGGAAAGGGATTCCTTCAGTTATGTGAGCAGAACACAGAGCCAGAGACCCACACCTGCCACACTTTAAGCAAAAAAAGAGCCCCGCAGTATAGGTCTCAGAGAAATTTATCTCCCCAGCCTCTGTACATCAAATTAGGATGTACTTAAAAGGATGATGGGAAAATGTAGTTCAGGTGTGGCAATTTTTACACCTGCACATTCCCCCCTGTGATCCTTTCGGGGACTATTCTCCCCAATGGATCATTTTAAACATAATTTAACTAAGCTATATAGAATATTTACCCAGGGGAAATACAAGAACTTGGGGATAAGGAAACAAAAGGGAATCAAGAACAAAACCAATTAGGGGGAAGTCCCATTTGGTACAATAAAGTACAAATGAGAAAATATATTCAATCTCCCAAAGTTCAATTCAGCACATTCAGTTTGCTCAGGAACTCCTGGAGCAGGGTGCAGTTTCAATAGGCATCTTTGTGGTACCTTCTCCAAAACATTCACCTTCTGGATTCTAGGAGGTAGTCTCTTGTTCTAAGTTAAACTCAAATTCAAAGTAAAAAATTCACAACAATAACACAGTCCCCCCGATGAGGATACAGGGATGCATATAAAAATTACAGAGGAAACATGGCAGATTAATAAGGCATATGAATCAATTATCAAAAACATTAAAGAATCCAAAGAAATTTTAAAAATAACCTCTGAGTGAAATATAGAATACCAAATAACGTTTAAAAATTTCTAGGATGTTGAAAGAAAAAAAATTAACAAATCATGATTTCTTGTAGTGATTCATGTCCCGTAAGCTTAGAATGACAATCATTACTAACCCAATTCAACAGTATGGAATACATTAAGTTGCCACATAATGAAAGAAAATGGAAAAAGAGACTAAATCTCCAAGGAAATGGGAAATAGTATTCACTGGTCTGACCCTTTTCCTCACTTTTTGGGATAATGGAGCCAGAACAGTCAATGTTATATACTTGATAAAGAGTGTGGTACAAGGGAGTCTTGCATTTAACACATGTTAAACAGCTGCAACCTCAAGTCTCACATATGATCAAGTTCTCATGCTCTTTATGCAGAATGTCATCAATCCCCATAGGATTGGTTTGGTATCTTTTACCTTTGTGCTTCTTTCACACTTCACAGGTTAACTTCTGTGCTCCTTTGGGGTCAGTTTTTTCCTTGATTTAGACATATTCGTCGAGCAAAAGTCTCATAATATTTAAATAACTAGTTGCCATAAGACAAAGTTTTTGGGGCACTCATTTATATGCTAGGCAAATGGACATCTTAGCTTATTCTATTGCTAAAATCAAAACAGTTAAAAAAATTCTTCTCTATACTGGTGACGTGCTTCAATTACAAAAAATGAGAGGGAAAAAATCAAATACTGTATCACACATGCAGGAAGAAAAATAATAATGAAAAATATCCAAAATATATATATTTCACAATCATAGTGGTAAAATATAGAGGCTACTTGCCGAAAAATAAGATTCATTTCCTCTTTAACTTGCCATGATCCACAGTATGAGAGCAAATGAGGTAGATAAAACAATGGATGTATAAAAGCAATAATATATTCTAGGAAATAAAAAAAATTCATAAAAGGCAGAAAATATAAAAGGCATATCAGGTCAATATTGGTCACTAATATAGATATTTTTTTGAGGTAGTATATGTGTTGTTTTACAAGGGCAATTTGTTCAAGTAGAAGAATCAATAAAATATAACGGAACAAAATAGTACAGATCTAGCAATAGGGAAGTATTATGATCAATAGTGAAATATAACCAATACGGTCAATTATTCATTATCAACAGAAGGTACAATCAGTTACATGAGTTGTTGTGTGGTAAATACATGCTACAAGTTCTTTTATATCTAGCAAATTTTCAACCTTGGTGGAGATAGATTTCAAAACACAAACCTCTGTACTGCTGATAAAAATACTCTTTGGGTCCAAAATATCATCCAGAAGCCAGTAGACTTCATGGGAAATACTCCCTCTTTGGAGTCATTCAGGGGTATCATCACCCCTAGGTATACCTTTGCACCTCTGCTTGTATGAGACTGATTCTTTATATGTCTCTTCCATTACATTTTCTCCAAAAGCACAAATATTGCTACAGTACTTTACTTCAGTTACCAAATGGACCCTTATATCTTATTACACACAAATCAAAAGCAAGCAGTCAGAGGTAGTGAGGATATGAAAACCCCTTATAATCAATTAAGTCTCCAAAGGTTCAATACAGGTCAATGGATCACTTTGCAATGTGACAAGTATGATGGTACAAATAATTATAGTAGGAGGGTAGACAGACATTGCATTCAAAACCTGTTTCTTCTTCTTTTGGTACTATTTGGAGGGGAGACAAAACTGAAAAGTGTTAACATAAAAAAAAAATAGAGTCTAAGGGACACCACCTTCTACCCCATGTGGAGGGGCAGTAGCACTCTGAGTATTCCATAGATGAGCTCCACTTAAAATACACTGTTGAAGGGTAATTTGGTTTTGATTATCAGTTATTTGACTCAAATTTCTAGAATTGTTATCATTCTTATAGTTATGATTCCTGGATTCATTCCTGTAGTTATTATTTGTATATCTACTATTCCATTGAATATTATTTCTAATTGCTTGAAAGGAATTCCTACAGTTCATCATTATATGGCCCTCCTTTCCACAGAAGTGGCAGGTAAGGGATCGATAGTTAGATTCTTGGAGAGGGGCAAGTGCCATTGTCGAGTATTCTTAAGGTAAAACCTGGGGTTAACATATATTTTATCTCAGTTCAGAAGGGTGAGTAGGAGAGAGGAATGGATGATAGACTGGGACCAAACAAGTTATGGAAATTGGGTATGGCAGTTTGAGGAATGGCAGTTAACAGGAGTGCCTGTTGGGCCTTAACTGTCACACTGATCCAGCTAGCCAGGGAGTCTGTGAAACTAACAAGTGAGTAGTTTGACAATAGGTTTTATAAACAGGGTTTAATTCAATGAACAATAGACTGAAAGAAGGGGAAAGGAGGTTCTATTCTACCAGTCCATGGGCAAGCCTCAGGGTCAGGGAATGGACTTATGTACACTAAGCTAGAAACTATATCAGGGCAGGGCACAATGGAGATCAGGAATGAAAGTGGGATCCTCACTGCTGAGTCCTGTCAAAATCCAGCAATGATACAGCTTTCCCAAGTCTTCAGCCAGTACTCCTTCAGTTGTGAAAGTCAGGGAGCTAAACCAACCTGAGCTGACCAACAACCCAGGTTAGATTTTACAGTCTCAAACTAACCTCCCACAGGCAGATGACTTTCCTTCTTCTGGATATCAGGATATCAGGATACAAACTCCACTTGCTCTGAGGTCTCCCAGGGGTTCAGTTACAACTTGTCCCCAGCCACAATGGAGTCCATCTCAGAGAGAGAAGCACAACTTCCTGCTTCCCTATTCTATTTAGAATTCTCCAGCCCTGCTTGCTAAGCCTCCCAACTAATCTTAAACATCTTATTAATTTATCTTATAATAGTATCATGAACTATTTCTTGTTTATCAATTCCGTTAGTTAAATATTTTAATTCTTTCTGGACCTTTTCTAGTAAATCATTAGTTTCTGATTGTTTTTCTTTATTGCTTTTAAAGACCTATGCAGCAGTTTGCCTCAACTCATCAATATCCATTTCAGGCCACTTTGGGCAAAGTGTTTTAAAATAATCTTGGAATATTTTGCAACAATTATTGACAGTGTCATTTTATATGTCTAATATCTACAGAAATATCAAGGTCTAGGTACCTTTATATAGCTCAATGAGGCTATGAATAAATTGGGAGGGTGTGTCATTATCAGATTATTTAAGCAATGATGGGCAAACTTTTTAAAGAGGGAGCCAAAGGAAAGGAAATTCTCATCTGTCAGTCTGTTTCTAAGGCAACTCTTTCAAAGTTTCATTGTATTGTATCCTACTCATTGTATTCGTCTGATTAGGAGTAGTGTTGTGAGGCTGGATATAACATTTCAGAAGGTCACATCTGGCTTTCCCCAACACTGGTTTAAGGCATTAGAATTTAGCCCATGCATCTGGCCTTTTGGAGCATTCTCACATTGCTCTTAGAATGTCATCCCTAGCTCAATGTACTTCCATGTATTCATTGTTATCATTATAGTCCCAATGTGGATCCACAGGTGGCCAGTGTGCTACATTGAGCCCTTGGGCTTTATTGACATGAGATATTATCTCGTCCCACTCACATTCTGTTAAAAATGCAATCATAATGAAAGACTATATCAACCATCTTTTTTTGTTACTAGGTTAGGTTCATCTTCATAACTAGAGACACCTCCCCAGTTTGTAGTACTGTGGGCACTTTCCTTAAGGGGAAAAAGGCCTTCATTGGAATCAATTAATGGTTGTGGTTTCATAAGGGGTATCTGTGTGGATACTGAAGTAGCACAGGTAGGAACTTGCGTGGTAGGAGGATGAGGTTTTCTTGGGGCTGGGGTTGGTTGTGCATTAAGAGAAGGTAAAGGGCAGGATGGGGCATCGGGAGAAGGAGCAGGGGAGAGAAGGTTAGTCAGAAGTTGTTCAACCTGAGAGTGGTGGTTTTCAATCTGAGACATAGGAGACATAGGAGAGGGGTCTTATGTGTCTTTTTCAGTATCAATTTCTTGGATGAAAATCATCTATTGCCACTGGACCATTTAAGGAGTGCTTAAAATTGTCTAATCAATTTTGAATGTCAGCTTGGATTTTAGCTTGCATTTTTTTACATAAGTTTTTGTGCCTTAATATTTGAGAATTGATATAGAAAATTCCCTAGCAACAAAAAGAGGAGACATTCTGAGAACTTAAAAGTTCCCAATTGAATGAAAGCCAAAAAAGTTTCTTGTAAAATAGCAATCATGATGCTTGGTGTTGTATTTTATAAGGGTCTTATTTTATAGTATTTTATAATATTTTATATGATGTTATATGATTTATTGCTGCTCTTCAGTGGCAGAAAACCACTGTAGTTCAGCAAGAGGCAAAACTGAGTGCTAATAATGGTCTCTACTGGTGAAGAGGCAATGGGGGTGGGACAGAATACAGGTGGGAGTATGGGGAATCTGAGTACAAAGGTAGGATTGAGAAGGCTTTTTAAGGCAAGGATTTTGGGCTGGTTTTAGGGGCAAGGACACCTCTTAGCTAAAGTGTGAAAAAAGTTTAAGCTAAAAGGAAGTATAGGAAGCAAACTGGGATGGGTGAAAAAGGAGTTAGGAGGAAGGACCAGCTGTCCCTTCCCCTGTCCTGGAGTTGGGGGCAGGGAGTTGAAAGTTTACCAGTAGCAACAACAGCAAGCAGCAGCATTAGTAGCAGTAACAGCAAGCAGAAGAAGAAAGAGTTAGCAGGAACAGCCTCTGCGAGGGAGAGACCCAGCAGCCCTGCTCTCCTGGTAGGCCTGTGTAGGCAATGAGTCTGGGAAAGCTCTGAAGGGTTTCCTGAATGATAAAGGGAGAAAGGAGACCATGACAGGAGAAGAAAATCTATCCCTTTGTGGCTGCCAAAATATTGTAAGAATAAAAAATGAATAAATACTCCAGATAATTTTAAATTAAAGAATTTAATAACAAAAATGAGAGGGAAAGGGATTCCTTCAGTTAAGTGAGCAGATCACAGAGCCAGAGACCCATACCTGCCACACTTTAACCAAAGCAAAGCTCAAACTCCCCAAAAAAGAGCTCTGCAGCATGGGTCTCAGTCAAATTTATCTCCCTAGCCTCTGTACATCAAATTAGGACATACTTAAAAGGATGCTGGGAAAATGTAGCTTAGATGTGACAAATTTTCCACTTGCACAAACTGGACCTGGAGGAGCCCTGCCTGAGGACCTTGGACTGCTTTATATTTCTCCTTAGTGAGAAATATATGGGTGAGTGAAAAAGTGATGACTCCCTTCCTTAGCTTCCCTGGAGGTAATAGGCTCTTGAGAGACCCCTTGATTGGAAGGAGGCCTCATGGCTAAAACCCTTGTTAATTGACCTTTAGGCTCTCTGGCTGGGGTCTCTGGAGCCCTGCTGGAGTAAAGCCAGAGCTTGAGCATGTAGTCTAGCTTGTTAAGCTAGATCTCTTACTCTGTCCTCTTCTCATTTCTCTACTTTCACTCTCTCCCTATATTTTATAAATAAATTGTTAAAAAACCATTTGGAATTGGGGAACTCAATTCCTGGTGACCACCTCTTTAAATATTAAGTCCAACCAAAAATTTCCCCTTACAATACCACTGAGGAAAATGTATAAAATATATATTCCTTTCTTTTCACATTCAACTTTCTCCAGAGATCTACCATATCTAACTTTTCTAAAATTCTTTTCACCCCTTTAACTTCTTTCTTTTTTATATTATGGTTAGATTTATCTAGTTCTGAGAGGGGAAAATTGAGTTCCTCATTATTATAGTTTTACTGTCTATTTTTTTATAGCTAATTATCTTTTTTCTGACTTTATGTTTTTATCTTCCCTGCCACCAGAGTAATTTTTTTAATCAAATTCTGTTTTTATATTTTGCTCATTTTTAGCTCATTTCTTAACTAAGAACTTTGTTAAAGTTAGAATCTCTTTACCTAGTATTGGGAAGGCAATGTCCAAAGTTTCAAACTTCTTCATCACCTTGTTTTCAGAACTATTTCTGGGCTCTTCTCATTTTTGATACTTCCAAAGTAATATTATCCTGGGAGAGCTATAGTCATAGCTCTCCTTGTCTGCAATCTTATCTTTACGTAGAAAGGGCTCCTAATCCCCTTCTACTGAAACTCCTTTTTGTTTTATAACTGTTACCAGAGCTCCTACTTAGTTTTGACTCATACACAGTGTTCCTCTATCTCCTGGAACTATAACCCTGAGCTGTGTTTGGACAATAGTGTTGCCAATCTGTGGTAACTGTTCCCAGTGTTAGCAAAGAATCCCTTGTAATTTTTTTTCTAATAAGTTGGCCAACTTCCTCACCATATTTGGTACCAGAGCTCCTGTTGTGACTGCTATTGGTGTTGCTGAAGCCATGTAGTACTCTGGACAGGCTTTCAACCTAGTAACACAGATTTCTCCTGATTATCTTTTAAATTTTCTTAAGCCAAAAAATATTTCAACTGACCTTTTGTTGTCTTTGCTACTACAAAATCTGATTTAAGAAATTATTTTAAAGTTGCTTGGAGACAGATATTAGGATCCTGCTATGTGGCTGCCCCTAGTTTACTATCTTAATTAAGTAAATTTTAAAAGGAAATAATCATCAAGTTTTATTCAAACCTCAATTTTGAATGAGAGTCAGTTAAAGGAAGAGTATGATGAATGAAGGATAAAGAATATCCAAGGAGGTTAAGGGATAAGATTTGAAAAACTCAAGAATAAGGGCTGAAGGAGAGGAAAAAAGGAGAAGATTGTTGACAAATTAAGGCAAGTAGGAAAAGTTAGTGGAAAAAGGTAGAAAATAAAACAGGTTGGTAGAGAGTACTAGTGGGAACATGGGAGATATGTGAAGACTGTAGAAGTATTGAGAGTATTAAAAATAAATTTGAGCAGGGTTACCTAACTTTTAAGAGATGTTGATTGTCTATAGAGTATTTAATAAGATGCTTACAGTTGAGATTTCTGACCCACAGGAAATTTAAAAATAAAACAAGGATAAAGATCTCATTCTATATAGAAAGCATGATTATTATTGTTTTTCATGTAAATTATAATGAGTGCATAATGGTAGAATTTCTCTCACACTCAAGTGACTGTTATATGTATTTAAGGGGTAGGTCATTCTTGCTACACTACAGATTGTTATGGACAATGGAATGTTTCTAAAGGAAACAGAAAGAGGGCTTCCATGGGGAGATTGGATATGACTATTAGGATGAGAGGAAACTTGACTCTTGTAAGAAAGTTGGAGAGCAAGAAAAGAAACAAAGTAAAAGAACAGCTGAATAGTTCCTTCAATATTATGTTTTGATAAGTTTGAGTCTCTTTCTAAAGAGGGTGGAGTTGAATGATCTCTGCTGTAAGCAACTGCTCATTTAGCAATGGACAATTAAGTTAATTCATAGAAGAATTAGAGGGAGAAGCAAAGAGCAATGGTGATTTGTGATTTTCAACTCTGGACTGAGGAACATCTTTAAAACCTAATAAAAGCAGTAGAGAGGGCTGATGTTTTTCTGAAGTTTGTCCAAGACATAACAGAATTAATCTTTCAAGTCTCATCAAAACTGATAAGTGATACTCACTTGTGATTCACATGGGCATAAATAATAATGCCAGAAAAGACATAAATGTATGCATGCATGCATGTATCTACGTATGTGAAATGAAAAAGGGAGAATATAGTATACATACATATATATGCATGCACCTATTATATATACACATACATACAGATGTATATATAGATGTCTATCTATATATACATGTGTATACATACATATGTGTATGTATATACATGTCTTTGTATATGTATATTTGCCAAGTTAGATATAGATTTCAACTAAAAGTGAAGGAAGAATACATTTGAGCCATTCAGGGTTCAGTGGAAAAAAATCTTTTAAAAATTCAATAATAATAATAATAATATTAATCCATGGCATCCAGAATCTGTTCAAAATGTCCAAAGTTTGGCAGTGAGACAGAAGAACTTTAAAGGAAGCAACTTTAGCTTGACAGGTATAACTGAGACTCAATAGGATGAAACCCATGGAAAAGATTCTAAAATGATTTTATTGAAAAATGATAGGACAGGATAGGAAAGAAGAAAGAAAGGAAGAAAGAGTGAAGGAGAGAAAGGAGGGGTAGAAGGAAGAAAGGAGAGAAGAAAAGAAGAGAAAAAGAAAAAGAAGGAGGGAAGGAAAGAAATATTTCTTAAGTGCCTTTTATATTCTATAGGTACTGTGCTAAACACTTTACAAATAGGATCTCATTTAATCCTCACAACAACCTTAGGAGACAATATTTTTTTAGATTTTATTTTACAGAGAAGTAATCTGATACAGACATGTGAAGTGCTAAGTGACTTGATGGGAGACACATAACTGGTTATTGTATGGCCATATTTGAACTCAGTCTATTTTCCAGGCCTACTGCTCTAAACACTCTATCACCTACTGATCTCTAAAGACAACTACAAAGTTGTTTGCTTATTTTGTTGTTATATTCTTTAATAGAGAAAGAAAATATCAACTGTGAGATAATATAAATTCTTGAAACTGGGTAGGACGAAGGAAAATGACAGCAGACAGAAATAAAAATTGTTCTTAAAAAAACCATTTTCTCTGCCAACTAGAATGATATTTAAATTAGATATAAAAGAAAATATGGCTTATAGTAATATAGGTAACAGATATATCAAACATAGGATACAGAAAAAAAACAAACACTTCATTGTCCATGATAAATTCAAGGCTGTCTGCTCAGAGAGATTACAAAGGTAGATAGTTACTCAGAGATCAGGAAAGTAAAATTATAATATCACTCTGACATTTCAAATATATTTGAAATATTTATATGTGATAGAAATTGGAAGAGAGGTTGTAAAAGTTGAGAACAAATATCTCAGTTTTCAACAAATGGAAGAAAACTGTTTCTAACCAGAGACAAATGAGTCTGGATTCAATGCTAGGAAAAATATTAAAGAAATGGTTTATTGAACATCTCGAAAGGAAACAGTGATTACAAGGAAGTAACATAACTTGGTGAAGTATAGATAATTCCAGAGTAAATGTACTTCGTCTTTCGAAAGAGTAAATAGGTTTATAGTTCATGGAAATGTGTAAACACAATTTGCTGAAATTTTAAATAAACAATTTATTCTTTGAAATCTTTCATATTATAGAATGGAACTATGGACTAGATGGAAATAGGAAGTGGTTAATTCTTATTTGATGGCTCCATATAACCATAAGCTTCCAATGCAGTGACCCGAGCTTTGGTGGTCAATTCTGTGTGGTTTAGTTTTTTTATCAGTGAAATGGTTAAAGGTAGAGATGGTATGCTCATCAAATTTTCAATTGAAAAAAAACAGAAAAGGATAGCTCATGTTCTATGTGAGTTTAAACACTGGTATGCATGTGTATGGACATATAGATTTGCACAAAGAACACATACACATATATGTAATATACATACAGGTATATATGTTCATATATACAACATATGATATATGCCCATTGTGTGTATACATTTAGACATCTTGATATGTGAAATATACAGAGATATAAAACATATTTATTAATATTTTAGAGAGATATCTGTTTTGTAAAGGCTGAATGCCTACTATTTTATGATTTACCTTTATATTATCTTAATAAAAATTTTCCAAATAAGTTTTCTGAAGTTACATGATTCACGCTGTCTCCCTTCCTTCATCCCTTCCACCTCTCAGAGCTGAAAAGCAATTCATTCTGGGTTATACATGTATTATCATGCAAAATATATTTCCATACTATTCATTTCTGTAAGTGAATAATATTATAAAACCAAAGCTCAAATCATATACCCAAACAAAGAAGTGATGAATCATGTTTTCATCTACATTTATACTCTAACAGTTTTTTTCCTATGGAGGTGGATAGCATTCTTTTTCATAAATCCCTCAGAAATCTCCTGGATTATTGTATTGCTGTAAGTAGCAAATTCTATCACATTTGATTATTCCACAATCCTTCAGTTACTGTGTATAACATTCTCCTGATTTTGCTTTTTTCACTCTGCATCAGTTCACAGAGGTCTTTCCAGTTCTTTCTGAATCACCCCTATTCTAGGTTGCATTGGTTTTGTTTTGTACAAATTTTTTAATTTAATATAATCAAAATTATTCATTTTATATCTTATAATGTTCTCTTTCTCTTTTTTGGTCATAAAACCTTCCCTTCTCCATATATCTGACAGGAAAACTAATCTATGTTCTCCTAATTTACTTGTAATATGACTCTTTATTTTACACAATTTTTACATTTTCCCAGCAGTTTTATCAAGTAGTGAGTTCTTGTCCCAAAAGCTGGGATCTTTGGGTTTAACAAACACTAGATTCCGTTACCCTTATTCTATTCCATTGATCCACCCTTTTGTTTCTTAGCCAGTATCAAATTGTTTTGATGATCACTGTTTTTTACTACAGTTGAAGAATTTGTACTGTTAAACCACCATCTTTCACATTTTTTAAAATTAGCTCCCATGATATTGTTGACCTTTAGTTCATCTAGATGATTTTGTTATTATTTTTTCTAATTCTATAAAAAAATTTTGGTGGATTCAGAGGAAGAACTGCAGGAGAGGAAACACAGAAGAAAATCAACTGCTTGAATACATGGGCTGATGAGGACATGATTGGGGACCGAAAGTACCACACCAATGCAACTATCAACAATTTGGAAATAGGTCTTGATTAATGACACATGTTAAAACCAGTGAAAATGCATATTGGCCAGGGGAGGGAGAGAGGTCAGGGGGTGAAGGGGAAAGTAAGAGCATAATCATGTAACCATGTTAACTTTTCTAAAATATAAATATTAATAAATGTTTAAAAATTTTTTGGTGGTTTGATAGGCATGGCACTGAATAAGTACATTAATTTAGGTAGGATTGTCATTTTTATTATATTAGCTAGGCCTAATATGGCTTCATAGGAAAGTGATAAATGTTGGAGGAGATGTGGCAGAATTGGGACACTGCTGGTGGAGTTGTGATTTAGTCTAACCATTATGGAGGGCAATTTGGAACTATGCCCAAAGGCTTAAGAAGAATGCCTACCCTCTGACCCAGCCATACCATTGATATATTTGCACCCCAAAGAGATAAAAACGAAAAAGACATGTACAAAAATATTTACAACCGCACTCTTTGTGGTAGCAAAAAATTGGAAGATGAAGGGGTGTCTATCAATTGGGGAATGGCTGGATAAATTGTGGTATATGTTGGTGATGGAATACTATTGTGTTAAAAGGAATAAAGAACTGGATGAATTCCATGTGAACTGGAATGACCTCCAGGAATTAATGCAGAGCAAAAGAAGCTGAACCAAGAGAACATTGTACACAGAGACTGAAATTATGTGGTAGAATTGAACATAAGGGACTTCTCTACTAGCAGCAATGCAATGACACAGGGCAATCCAGATGAATTTAGGAGAAAGAATGCTATCCACATCCAAAGAAAGAACTGTGGAAATGGAAATACATTAGAAAACTATGTGATCAGTCACATAGTGCAATAAGGATATGATTAGGATTTTGATTTTAAAAGATCACTCTATTGCAGATATGAAAAACATAGAAATGGGTTTTGAACAATGATACATGTATAAAACAGTGGGGGAAGGAAAGAGTGTGTGTGGGGGGGAGAAATCATGAATCATGTAACCATGGAAAAATATTCCAAATAAAAAAAGGAAAAATATCAGCTTGGCCTACCCATGTATATTTCCAATTGTTTAAATCTGATTTTATTGATGTGAATAATGTTCTGTAATTGTTTTCATATAATTCTTTATTTGTCTCAGCAAATAGATTCTCAAATATTTTATGTTTTCCAGAGTGATTTTAACTGAAGTTTCTCTTCCTAAATCTTGGGCTGAGTTTTCTTGGAAATATATAGACATGCTGATGATTTCTATTGATTTATTTTGTATTTTTAAACTTTGCTAAATTATTATTCATTTCAAATAGTTTTTTAATTGACTTTGTTAGGATTCTCCAAGAACATGATCATATTTTCAAAAATTGGTTTAATTTCCTTATTGTCTAAAATTCCTTTAATTTCTTTTTCTTTATTATTACATTTATTATATATTTTACATTTTGTAATTTTTCTAACTCTTGCTTGGTTTTAAAATCTTTCCTTTCCCAGAGATCTGACAAGTATACTATTCTGTGTTCACCTAATTTAATAAACTACCTAATTAGTGGTAGTTTCTTTATATTCACCCATTCTGAATTTATCTTGGTGTAAGGTGTGAGATGTTGATCTAGACCCAATCTCTCCCATACTATTTTCTATTTTTCCCAGCAGTTTTTGTCAAATACTGGATTCTTGTTCCAAAACCTGGGCTCTTTGGGTTAATCATAGACTATCTTGCTGAGGTCACTTACCCCAACTCTATTATACTGATTCTCCCTTCTGTCTCTTAGCCAATACCATATAATTTTGATGACCACTGCTTTTTAGTGCAGTTTAAGATCTGGTACTGTTAGGCCACCTTCCTTCACATTTATTTTTTCATTATTTCCCTTGATATTCTTGATCTTTTGTTCTCCTAACTTTGTTATAGTTTTTTCTAATTCAATAGAAAAGTTTCTTGGTAGTTTGATAGGTATGGCACTAAATAAGTATATTAATTTGGGTAGAATGGTCATTTTTATTATGTTAGCCAATCCTACCCATGAGCAATTAGTGTTTTTCCAATTGTTTAGTTCTAGTTTTAATTGAGTGGAATGTGTTTTACTGTAATGTTCGTATAATTCCTGTGTTTGTCTTGACAGATAGATTCCCAAGTATTTTATATTCTCTAAGGTGATTTTAAAGGGTATTTCTCTTTCTAACTCTTGCTGCTGATATGTGTTGGAAATATATAGAAATGCTCATGATTTATGTGGGTTTATTTTGTATTCTTCAACTTCACTAAAGTTGTTGATTATTTCCACTACCTTTTTAGTTGATTCTCTGGGATTCTTTAAGTAGACCATCATCTTATCTGCAAAGAGTGATAGCTTGGTCACCTCATTGCCTATTTTGATACCTTCAATTTCTTTTACTTCTCTAATTGAATTGCTACTGCTAGTGTTTCTAGGACAATGTTAAATAATAGAGGTGATAATGGGCATCCTTGTTTCATGCCTGATCTTATAGGGAATGCTTCTAATTTATCCCTTTTACAGATGATGCTTGCTGATGGTTTTAGATATATACTTTATTATTTTTATTAAAGGCCCTTCTATTCCTATATTTTCTAGTGTTTTCATTAAGAATGGGTGTTGTATTTTGTCAAAGGCTTTTTCAGCATCTATTGAGATAATCATGTGATTTTTATTGGTTTACTGGTTGAGATGGTCAGTTATCTGAATGGTTTTCTTAATATTGAACCATCCTTGCCTTCCTGGTATAAATCCTTGTGATCACTTGCTGGAGTCTTTTTGCTAGTATTCTATTTAATATTTTTGCATCTAAGTTCATTAAGGAGATTGGTCTGTAGTTTTGTTTCTCTGTTTTTGATCTATCTGGCTTTGGGATCAGTGCCATATTTGTGTCATAAAAGGAATTTAGTAGAAGTCCTTTTTTGCTTATTATGTCAAATAGTTTGTATAGTATTAGGATTAGTTGTTCTTTGAATAGTTGATAGAATTCACTTGTGAATCCATCTGGTCCAGGGGATTTTTTCTTAGGGAGTTCTTTGATGGCTTGTTCAATTTCTTTTTCTGAAATGGGATTATTTAAGTATTCCAATTCTTCTTCTATTAATCTAGGCAATTTATATTTTTGTAAATATTCACCCATATCACCTACATTGCCATATTTATTTCCATATAGTTGGGCAAAATAGTTTTTAATGATTGTTTTATTTTCCTCGTCATCTCCCTTTGTCCCTTTTCATCTTTGATACTGTTAATTTGATTTTCTTCTTTCCTTTCTTTTAGATTGACCAATACTTTGTCTATTTTATTTCTTTTTTAAAAGCACCAGTTTTCAGTCTTATTTAGTAATTCAATAGTTCTTTTACTTTTGATTTTACTAATTTCTCCCTTTAATTTTTAAGATCACTAATTTAGCTTTAATCTGGGGATTTTTTATTTGTTAATTTTCTAGTTTTTTTATTTGCATGCCCAATTCATTGATCTTTGATGTCTCTAATTTGTTAATATATGCACTCAAGGATATAAATTTCCCCCTGAGTACTGCTTTGGTTGTATCCCATATATTTTGGTAGGGTGTCTCATCATTATCAATCTCTTCAATGAAATTATTTTTTCTATGATTTGTTCTTAATATAACTGATTTTGAAGAAGCATATTATTTAATTTACAACTAATTTTTTATTTGACTATCCACATACCCTTATTGACTATTATCTTTTTGCATTATGATTTTAAAATGTTGCATTATTTATTTCCGCGCTTTTGCATTTGTTTGCCATGTTTCTATGCCCTAGTACATGGTCAATCTTTGTGAATCTACCATGTGCTGCAGAAAGAAGGTGTATTACTTTTGTTCCTATTTATTTTTCTCCACATATCTATTAACTCTAACTTTTTAAAGATTTCATTCACCTTCCTTACCTCTTTCTTATTTATTTTTTCGTTTGCTTTATCTAGCTCTGATAGATCAGATCTCCCACTAGTATAGTTTTACTATCTATTTCTTCCTTGAGCTCTGCCAGTTTTCCCTTTAGAAATGTGGATGCTATACTATTTGGTGCATACATGTTGAATACTGATATTTCCTCATTGTCTATACTGCCTTTTATCAGGATGTAATTGCCCTCCCTATCTCTTTTAATCAGATCTATTTTTACTTTGTCTTTGTCAGATATCATGACTTCAACTCTTGTCTTCTTTTTCTCAGTTGAAGCCCAAATAGATTTTGCTCTAGCCCTTGACCTTTACCCTCTGTATGTCTACCTGCCTCATGTGTGTTTCTTGTATACAACATATGGTAGGATTTTGGTTTCTAATCTGCTCTGCTATTTGCTTCTGTTTTATGGCTGAGTTCATCCCATTCACATTCAGAGTTATGATTGTTATCTGTGTATTGCTCAACATTTTGATATCCTCTCCTAGTTCTGCCCTTTCTTCTTTCACTATTTCCTTTAAAAGCAGTGTTTTTTTAAACATTTATTAATATTCATTTTTAACATGGTTACATGATTCATGCTCCACCTTTCCCCTTCAACCCCCCCCGCAC
>NC_058135.1:3820842-3858033 GCF_016433145.1 Gracilinanus agilis | reverse complement strand
AGAGGAATATTTAGATCTCCCACTAGTATGGTTTTACTATCTATTTCCTTCTTGAGCTCTGCCAGTTTCTCCTTTATGAATTTGGGTGCTATGCCACTTGGTGCATACATATTGAGCAGTGTTATTTCCTCATTGTTTATACTACCTTTAATCAGGATGTAATGACCTTCCCTGTCTTTTTTAATCATATCTATTTTGACTTTGGCTTTGTCAGAAATCATAATAGCCACTCCTGCCTTCTTTTTCTCATTTGATGCCCAAAAGATTTTGCTCAAACCCTGAACCTTAAACTTGTGTATGTCCACCCGCCTCATATGTGTTTCTTGTAGACAACATATGGTGGGATTTTGGTTTCTAATCCACTCTGCTATTTGCTTCCTTTTTATGAGCGAGTTCATCCCATTCACATTCAGAGTTATGATTGTTATCTGTGTATTGCTCAACATTTTGATATCCTCTCCTAGTTCTGCCCTTTCTTCTTTCACTATTTCCTTTAAAAGCAGTGGTTTGCTTTTAATTAGTCCCCCTTATCACCACACTTATTTTACTTCCTTTTCTGACCCCTCCCTTTTTGTTTCCTTCTTATTATTTTTTAGGGTCTATTATATCCCCATCCCCCTTCTCTTTCCCTCCATTTTTGTACTCTCTGCCCCACTGCCTCCTTTTTTTTTCCCTTTGACTTTCCCTGTAGGGTAAGATAGAATTCAATACCCAAATGGATGTAGCTGCTATTCCCTCTCAGAATTGATTACATGATAGTAAAGTTTAAGTATTATGTATTAACACTCTCTTCCTCTCCTTGTTATAATGGTATTCTTCCCAGCCATTCCCATGTACCTCTTGTGTGGTATATCCTATTTTTCTTATCCCTTCAAGTTTATTTTGGTGTCATCTTCTATTGCCCCTGCCCATTTTCTTTCTTTTTTTTTTGCATATTTTTAGACCACTTAGTATCCCAGCCCTCTCCCTATGAATAATTCTTCTAATTACTGTAATAGTGAATATAATTTTTATGAGTTACACGTAAAATTTTTCGATATAGGAATACAAATAATTTGATCTTATTGAAGCCCTTAAAGAAGCAAATAATTTTTTTTTCTTTCCTCTTTCTTTTTATTTACCTTTTCATGTTTCTCCTGATTTTTGTGTTTGGATATCAATCTTTCCTCTTAGTTCTGGTATTTTCTTTACAAATACTTGGAAATCTTCTATTTTGTTGAATGCCCATACTTTCCTCTAGAAGTATATAGTCACTTTTGATAGCTAGGTAATCCTTGGTTCTAGACCCAATTCTCTTGCCTTTCTGAACATCGTATTCCAACCCTTGCAGTCTTTTAGTGCAGAGACTTCTAGGTCCTTTGTGATCCTGATTGTGCTCTTTAATATCTGAATTATGTCTTTCTGGCTTCTCATAGAATTTTCTCCTTAGCTTGGAAGCTCTTGAATTTGGTAATTATATTTCTGAGGGTTGTCTTTTGAGGATTTAATTGAGAGGGTGATCTGTGGATACTTTCAATGTCTATTTTGCCCTCTTAGTCAAGGACATTGTGGTGGTTTTCTTGAATAATTTCTTGTATTATGATGTCAAGGTTTCTGTTGATTTCTGCATTTCCCAATTGACCAATGGTTCTCAAATTGTCTCTCTAGATCTCTTTTCAATGTCATTAATTTTCTCAGTGAGATATTTCATGTTTCCTTCTATTTTGTCACTCTTTTACTTTGCTTTATTAATTCTTGAGGTCTTGTGAGATCTTTGGCTTCTAGTTGCTCAATTCTGGTCTTTAAAGACTGATTTTCTCCTATAATCTTTTGATTTTCCTTTTCAGTTTGGTCTATCACATTTTTCATGGTTTCCAGCTATTTAATTTTTGTCTCCAATTTGCTTATCATTTCATTTGATTTTGGGGCTTTTTTCTCCAATTGGGAGTTTCTTTTTATTTTCTTTTTGAACTATTTCCCACTTTCCTTCCCAAATCTCTTCCACCTTTCTCATGACCTCAGATTTGAACTCTTCAAGAGCTTGTGACCAATTTCCTTTTTTGAAAGGTTTGGACGTGTTTACTTGTTTGTCCTCCTCTGCTGTCTTCTTTGTGGTCTGGATGTTTTCTTCATAAAAATCATCCAGGGTCAGTGCCTCTCTCTTGTTCTTTTTGTTGGTTATTTCTTGGACATTCATGGCCATCACTATGATGGTTTTTCCTTCCCTGCCAGAAGTCTGAGTGAGAATAGGCTCTCTGTAATGGAGCAATTTTTGCCTGAGGCTACTTTTCAAGTCTCCACAGCTTCTACTCTGTGCCCCTCTCCACTCTATCTCTGCACCCAAGGTCCATGCTCTTCAGCCTTCTGGGGTCCCAAGTCTAGCTACTCTCTGGGGCAAGTTCCTGGTGGTCTTAGACAGCTGACAAGAACCTAGACATTGCTCCATGTTCACTCAAATTCTGGTGCGCTGGTTTTGATTCTGGCATTGTAGGTGGGGTGGGGCAGGGTTGATTGGCTCACCTTTTGGTGGGGGCTATTTCATCCCTTTGTAGCATGAAAATGCCCAAATCTCGCATACCTTCAATGCTGCACCTACTGTGGAGCCCCTTAGTTCATATGAACATAATTTTTTTGTCCTTTGGAGATATCATATATGTGTCAGAGGTGAGGAGAGTACGCATCCTGGTTCTACTCTGCATCCATCTTAACCTGGAAGTCTTTGCTAGTATATTTAATACCATCTTAAATAATATTGGTGATAATGAGAAAATGTAAAGTCTTAATTGGGTTCAAAAATAAATTGCACACACATTGGATACAGGATGGGGAAGATATGCTTAGGTTGAAGTGTAGCCAGCTTTAATATAATATATTATACATATATTTGAGGGGTTAAGTGAACTGTAAACTCAAGATGAGGAATGTCAACCAAGAAAAAATGTTTGATCTTGGGCCTCATTAACCAGAATAGACCTTCTAGGCATACATAGGCAGTAGTGTCCTCATATTATCCTTGTCAGATTACATCTATAGTATTGTGTCCATTTCTAGGTGCCACATGTTAAAGAGGATATTGATAAGCTCTTTAAAGCCTTCTGGGCAACCAGCATTGATGAGGGGTTTAAGATATTCCTATGAGTACCAATTGCAAGAACTGAGATTGTTTAGACTTGGAAATCAGAGACAAGAAAACTCAAGAAAATGTCTTCAACTATTTGAAGTACTGTCATTTGAAAAAGGGATTATTTTTTTAAATCCAAATATAGTAAATCCAGCAGCAATGGATAGTAGTTTAAAAGAGGTAAATTTATGCTTTACATCAGTAAATGCTTAGGAAAACAAATAGAATTATTTAAAAGTGAATGTGTCTTCTTTGGAGGATAAGATGAGTTGCCTCTCAATAGAGATATTTGAGAAGAGGCCTACTATATAGAAAAGGATTTCCTTTGAGGGTGGATGAGATTCTAGCTTGCTGCAGTTCCTTCCAACTCTTAAAATTTTATGATTATAAAACAAAAAATATTATATTCTTTCAGGTCACAAAAATAATTACATGATTCTGTCCACATTCGCTAAAATGAATTCCTGATGAAAGGCTGATTTCCATCACAAGACATTTTTGATGTAATCGACAGCATATCCAGCATGTAGAATTCCATCAGCTGACAGATGTACCATAACTCATTTCCAGTGCAGGGATGGCTCCAGGTGTAGAGGTATAAATCTTACCCTCCTAAAAAAGAGTATGTCTGCTTATAATCAGATTGTCTCACTCATAGATAATGTAAAACGGGTCCTCTTTCCAGCCTGCTTTGAGAGTTTGTAGCTGATCTAGAAGCTACATTTAGTTCTCATTGTTATTATTCAGTCTTTCTCATCCCTCAATGTTTCCTGTAGTAATTTCCTCTAATTCATCAGATTGGAGTCTTTAGTAAAACCAGTTTGAAAGGTAATTCCTTAAAGATGGCCTCAGTGGAGGGAGCCATCAAATGCTAACCTGACTAAATAGAAAACAATAGCAAGTGCTGCAATTTTGAATGGCTGTTTGTCTAAATTAACTACATCCTGACTGACTGTACTCCAGCTCAGTGAGGGAATGGGAGGGAGTAATGCAGTCCAGGGGCAAAAGATCCCTAATTTAATATTGGTTTTATTTCATTTTTGTCATTTCTTTATATCTTAGGGTAATTTAGCCATTTCTCATGTTTTCCATTTAATAGACATATGAAATTGCAAATATTTTATTTTGCTGGCTGCATGTTTTCAAAAGAGGTAGCAGCAATTTAAACTAATAAAGAGATACCGTTTAAAACAACATTGATTTACCATTCCCCACCCATCAAAGAGGTAAAAACAACTAAAAGTAATAAAACCCCAGGGCTAATGAGGTTATGGAGAAACAGCAACATTCATTCATTCATTCTTGTGGAATTGTAAAATATTTTTGGCCCTGTGATTTCATATGCACAATGATTCTCAGTTTAGAAAATCACTGCTCTGATGTAATTTAGTAGCCATTTGAGTTGTTAAGAGTCTTAGAAGCTGAGACTTTTAGTGTGGTTAAATCATTTGACTGTAGTCATAAAGTGAGTATGTATCTAGATCCTTTTAGAAAGCAATTTAGCAGATTACAGCAAATGTTAAAAAAAATAATCATGCCTTTGACCCTTCATTGTATTTTTAGGAATACCACTTGAAAGTTGGCTGAAAATTAGAGGAAAAGAGCTGTCAGTCAGTTATTAAAGAAACAATTATTGAACATCTACTATGTGTCAGGCACCATGCTAAGACTTGGGGTTGTCAAGAAAGGAAAATGATCCCCATCCCTGAAGAATTCACAATCTATTGGGATAGCTGGAATAAAATATTCATAGTAGTCATATATCAACAACAACAATGATAACAACAACAAATGTTTAAACAACAGTTGATTCATTAAATTTTGGTGTATTTATGAAATGGAATTCTATAGCTAAATTATAATGGAGAAGTATAAGGAATATAAAGAAACATGAAATTATCAATATGACGCAATAGAGAGTATAAAAATCAATCAGAGAATCAAAGGTCTAACTTTTATGACAATAAAACAATGGAAATGAATGGTGAAAGACTTTTGATGGACTTTTACAGTAAATAACTAAAAAGTTATAATGGAATCAAATTGTGTGAATTTTATTTATTTATCTATTCAATTGTAAACAACTGGAAAACAAATTTTAATGGCTGTATTGAATTTCTTTGTTGTTCACAGTAAACTATTTTATAAGTTAAACAAAACAAAAACAAAAATTGTAGCATGTCACCCAAAGTCTACTTCTTAAGAGTCTGAATGCTTATAACAAGGAGTTTTTAGTAGAACAAATATCTTCTAAAAGTACTTATTCTTTTATTTTCTTTTGACTGTTATATTTCATGTCCTGTTCACTATTTATGATTTGGAATTGAGGAGATAATGGAATTTTTATTAACCATATCCTTTCTGCTGTTCTTTATCTTGATGAAATGAAATTTGCTTACACAACTTGGCATCATTTTTTAAAAATATATGTATTTTAAAATACACTTAATATTTGTAACACTGATGTTTAAAGTTTGAGTTCCAAATTCTCTCCCTTCTCACCTCTCCCCCAGCCCTTGAAAAGACTAACAATATAATGTTGATAATACATGTGAAGACATACAAAATATATTTCAATATTAACCAGACAATTTGGCATCATTTTTAACTAGATAAATTTTTGAAATGTTCATGGCAATGGTAGTACTGCATTGGAACTTTTAACTATCTTTGCCTAAAACATTTAAATCAGTTTTAAGTCTGGTATGGACTAGAGACTGTACATTTCAACCCTCTTATTTCATAGAAGAGAAAACAGTTTCAGAGAAAGTTTCTTATCCAAGCTTTCAAAGCTACTTCAGAGCAGACTTACATTTCAGATTTTCTGGTCCTTTTATCCTAGATACTTGCCACAGAACCATACTATTTTATAGTTTGGTCCTAGTTCCCTAAATCCTTTCAGTTGTAAAGGCATCTAGGAAGAGCATGGATAAAATAATAAACCTGGAGTCAAGAAAATCTGAGCTCAAAATCTGCCTCACACAATTCCCAGCTGTACAGCTGTGTGAGCCTGTGGAAATCACCTGTTTGCTTCAGTCCCTGCTTCTGTAAAATTATAATAATAATAGCACCTATTCCAAAGATTGCTGTGATGATGAAATGAGATATTTACTGTTAAGTGCTTTGCAAACCTTTAAGCTAGCTATTCTATGTATGCTATTAAACTTACATTCATATGATTATAAGGATCATTACTAAACATGTAGCTTAATTGGTATAGAGGATTCCTGGGTAAGAACGTTCTCTTTTCTCCAATTTGTAAACTTAACAATTGCCTAGAGGAATGGTATAAAACTGAAATAGGAAAAGCAACCATTAAACCATATATACATACACACACACACACACACACACACACACACACACACACACACACATATATATATATATATATAGGCTCTCAGGCTCTACATTGTCTTAGAACACCTTATAAAAATCTTATTTATATTCCATTGTATTTTATGTCTTTTGCTAAGTATTTCTAAATTCTGTTCTAAAGTATGTTATGATATACAATAACTATGTATTTGCCATCTCTATTACAGTGTATGTTGAAGATGAGTTACTTTTTCAAGGTCATACAGCTAGTATGTATCAAAAAACAGACATGAATCCAGGACTTCTTAGCATTAAGCTGAACCATATCCACTGAACCATGAAATCTCTCATGAAATGTTAATGAATTCCAAAAAGGATAGTCCCAAAAAATTTATGTTAGAGCCACGAAATTTGAAATAATATCACCTGTATATTAGAAGGATCCATTACTAATTTAGTTTTGACAGATATCTTGATAATGAGAAAAGCATACCCTGGATAATAATCATGAAGTTTCTGGTTAAGGGAAAGCAATATCCATATTGTAGGAACATGAATGGACATTTTAGTTAATGAAACAATCTCTTGATTTTCTTTAGAACAAATAAGTTTGCCATAACTGGGTACTCCTTGATCAAATGATGAAATTTTTTGATATTTTGAAATTCTTGTTCAGGACCAAACCTAGACCAAGAATAACCCCATCAATCACCTGCTTTCAGAAACTGGGATTTCTACTTGCCCTTTACACTTTTCTTCAACACTCTTGGAAATGGAAAAGACATAACACAATGCTTCCCATTGGCTGCTTGGCTAAAAGAAATGCATATCAATGAACATTTCATGCATCTATGTATTTATTTCCTACAAGTAAAAGAGGTAAGTATTTTACCATTTTTACTAGGATTGCTGTAATTCATGTCTGGAAGGTAGAAGAACTTGTCACTCCTAAGAATAATAATATTTATTGTTGCCTTCACCATGTTATTGTTGCCACTACATGTGTATTATCCCTCTAGAAAATATTAATTAAATTTGAATAACTCCTAAAAAGAATGGTTTACTAAAGGACACTGAAGATTCTGAAAACTTAAAATAAATGCTATTTCCTTGGATATTTGGTTACTTTCCCTGTCATTTATTTTCAGTTGAAAGCCAAATATTTTTCTTTATTATAAGCCATTTTTGAAAAAAAAAACCACATTTCCTTATAGTTCTGTATGATTTAAATTAATGTCCAATATTTCAATGATTATTTTTATAAAGTTTATTATCTGACAAAATAGAACCATGTGACTAAGTTTTCTACCTGCTGAAAAATCCCCACTCAACCAAAGCCACCAACAGGAAGGAAAAGAAGGCTAGCCATTGAATTTATATCCTGTCTACATCAGCACATTAATGACAGGAAGTGAGTAGGGTGCTGGGAATAGTAGTTTTGTTAGGGATTGTAATTTTTAGAGTAACAGAATCAAATTTCATAATCCCCCCTGAGATCCTTTGTAAGACTAGTCTCCCAAATGGATCTTGTAAACATAACCAACTTATAAATTACAATAATTTGGGAATAAAAGGGAAAGAGAAAAAACGATTCCTAGGAACATTGAAAAAAAAGCCAATTAGGGGACAGTCCCCTTCAGCATAAGATAATACATACAAAATAATTGTGTTATAACTCCCCACAGTTCAATTTCACTACTACCCAAAGTTCATTCTGGATCTTTTGGTGCAGTGTGAAGTTTCTGCTGGTATTTCCATGGTGCCTTCTTCAAGCAGTTCACTTCCCGGATTCAAGAGGTAGCAAGTTTCTTAACTTTTATAAAACTAGAATGTTATGACAATTATACAATCCTCCCTGAGGAAGGTGTTGACAAACACAGGGATCAACTCAGAATACATTAATTTTCACTAAGAAAACAGCTTTATAAAAAAACAGTAGTATAGCAGCTAATTGAAGAAACCTTTTTGGGTCTAAAATGTCACCAAGAATCTAGATCATTCAGGTGAGGTAAATTAAGCTGAAGAGTTAAAAACCATCCAAAAGCCACTTGGGCTTCATAGGAAATGCTCCCTCTTGGGAGCCATCTAGGGGTACCACGCTTCCTAGGAAAACCTTCCCAGCTCCTCTAGTATGAGACTGCATCAGCCATAAAATGCATGTCTTTACATGTCTGCTTTTATTATCTCTTATCTCCTTAGTATCAGTTCTAAGACAGAAGAGTTGCAACGGCTACTCAATCATTGTCAAGTGGCTTGCCCAGAATCACATAACTAGGAAGTCTCTGAGGCCAGATTTTAGCCCAGGTCTTCTGGATTCCAGGCCTAATTTTCTATCCATTGTGCTACATAGCTGCACTATGTCCTACATTTTTTTCTGCTCTAACTATAAGACATAAGTACATCAATAAACAGTTCTGCATATAAGCAGTATTCATATGAGTTTGCCCTGGCCCTAGCTCATACCATGATCATTTAACACTAAAGACTAGGTATTAGCTGCTTTCAGGGACTCATTTCTTCACTACTGGGATGGTTAGAGTTTGGAGCAAATTTCTTACAGGGTCATTCTATTTTCAGACAAAATGATCTCCAAATTTAGGGTTTCTCTCTATAGTAATATCTACTGTCACTTGTAGATATATAACTTCTCTCATTATAGGAATGTTCTTTCATCAAACCCTTTTCTATCCCCTGATAAAGAAGTCTCCCCTTCAAATCTTCCATTTTAGCCCCTTACCTTTGATCTTATTCTCTCACAGTCCCCAATGTGAATCCACCGTTAAATAAGTATTGACTGGGTGGGCATGAATCACTACCTCCTTTCTTATTGCAGATACTTACAAGCTATATATTTTATTCATCTTTATGTTTAAAAAAATAGGAATAAATATAATGCTTCTTTTTTTGTAAAATTTTATCATTTCATTCAAGAATAACCTCAGTTTTTCAAGTTATTGCAAGTTGAAGGTCAGATTTCCTTTATTATTAGGAACACGTTATTACATCCTCCCTTCCTCCTCATTCTTATTCTTTCTCATTAATTCAGAATAATATCTATTCATTTGGATTAGTAACCCCATATAGATTAAGTTCTTACTTTAAGCTATTTGCCGAATTTAGTGTTTGCTGTTGAATTAATTATATTTAACCATTTTATGCCTTAATTCAACAAATTATTCATTTTTTTCAAAAAATGAAAAGGACAACCTAAATTACATACTTTTTGTGTTTTTTAATTATATTTTTATTTTGAATATTTTCCCATAGTTACATGTTTCATGTTCTTTCCCTCTCCCCAAGCCCCCCCTAACCTCCCTTAGCTGACACACAATTCCACTAGGTTTTACATAAATCATTTGTTAATACCTAATTCCATATTATTGATAGTTGCACTGGAGTTATCGTTTAGTGTCTTCATCCCCAATAATATCCCCATCAGCCCATGTGTTCAAGCAGTTGTTTTTCCTCTGTGTTTCTCCTCACACAGTTCTTCCTCTGAATGTGGCTAGTTTTCTTTCTCATAAGTCCCTCAGCCTTGCTCTGGATTCTTGCATTGCTGTTAGGAGAGAAGTCCGTTATGTTCGATTGTATCAGTGTATCAGTCTCTGTGTACAAAGTTCTCCTGGATCTGCTCCTTTCACTCTGCATCAATTTCTGGAGGTCATTTCAGTTCACATGGAATTCCTCCAATTCTTTATTCCTTTGAGCACAATAGTATTCCATCACCAACACACACCACAATTTGTTCAGCCATTCCCCAATAGAAGGGCATTCCTTCATTTTCCAATGTTTTGCAACCACAAAGAGCATGGCTATAAATATTTTTGTACAAGTCTTTTTCCTTATTATCCCTTTGGGATATAAACCAAGCAATGCTATGGCTGGAACAAAAGGTATATGGTCTTTGAAAGCCCTTTGGGCGTAGTTCCAAATTGCCGTCCAGAAGGATTGGATCCATTCACAACTCCACCAGCAATGCATTAAAGTCCAAATTTCATCACATCCCCTCCAACATTCATTACTCTCCTCCACTGTTATTTTAGCCAATCTGCTAGGTGTGAGGTGATACCTCATAGTTGATTTGATTTGCATTTCTCTAATTATTAGAGATTTAGAACACTTTCTCATGTGCTTATTGATAGTTTTGATTTCTTTATCTGAGAATCTCCTATTCATGTCCCTTGCCCATTTATTGATTGGGGGATGGCTTAATATTTTGTACAACTGATTTAGCTCCTTTTATATTTGAGTAATTAGACCTTTGAGTCTTTTGTTATACAGATTTTTTCCCAATTTGTTGTTTCCCTTTTAATTTTGGTAGCATTGGTTTTGTCTGTACAAAAACTTTTTAGTTTAATGTAGTCATATTTATTTTTCATTTTGTAATTTTTTCTAGCTCTTGCTTGGTTTTAAAATCTTTTCTTTCCCAGAGAATTGATAGGTCTACTATTCTGTGCTCACCTAATTTACTTATAGTTTCCTTCTTTATATTCAAATCTTTCACCCATTCTGAATATATATTGGTATAATGTATGAGATGTTAATCTAGACCCAATCTCTCCCATAGTTTTCCCATTTTCCCAGCAGTTTTTGTCAAATAGTGTGTTTTGGTCCCAAAAGGTGTGTTCTTTGGGTTTATCAGAGACTGTCTTGCTGAGGTCTCTTATTCCTACTCTATTCCACTGATCCTCCGTTTTGGCTCTTCGCCAGTACCATATTGTTTTGTTGACTACTGCTTTATAGTACAGTTTAAGATCTGGTACTGCTAGGCCCCCTTCCTTCATATTTTTTTCATTATTTCCCTTCATATTCTTGGTCTTTTGTTTTTCCAAATGAAGTTTGTTATAGATTTTTTCTAATTCAGTAAAAAAGGTTTTTGGTAGTTTCATAGGTATAGCACTAAATAAGTAAATTTGGGTAGGATGGTCATTTTTAATATGTTAGCTCATTATACCAATGAGAACTCAAAATTTTTCCAATTGTTTAGAACTAGTTTTAATTGTGTGGAAAGGGTTTTGTAATTGTGTTTCTATAATTCCTGTGTTTCTCTTGGCAGATAGATTCCTAAGTATTTTATATTGTCTATGGTGATTTAAAATGGAATTTCTCTTTCTAGCTCTTGCTGCTGTGATGTGTTGGAAATATATAGAAATGCTGATGCTTTTTATGTGCATTTCTTTTGTATCCTGCAATTTTGCTAAAGATGTTGATTATTTCCACAAACTTTTTAGTTGATTCTCTGGAACTTTTTAAATAGATCATCATATCATCTGCAAAGAGTGATAGCTTGGTCACCTCATTGCCTATTTTAATACCTTCAATTTCTTTTTCTTTTCCAATTGCTACTGCTAGTGTTTTCAGTACAATGTTAAGTGATAGAGGTGATAATGGGTATCCTTGTTTCACTCCTGATCTTATTGGGAAGGCTTCTAATTTGTCCCCATTGCATATAATGCTTGTTGATGGTTTTAGATATATACCATTTATTATTTTTAGGAAAGGCCTTTCTATTCCTATATTTTCTAGTGTTTTCAATAGGAATGGGTGTTGTATTTTATCAAAGACTTTTTCAGCATCTATTGAGATAATCATGTGATTTTTATTGGTTTGCTTGTTGATATGGTCAATTATGTGAATAGTTTTCCTAACATCGAACCATCCTTGCATTCCTGGTATAAATCCCACCTGATCATATTGAATAACCCTCATCATCACTTACAGGAGTCTCTTTGCTAGTATTCTATTTAAGATTTTTGCATCTATGTTCATTAAGGAGATTGGTCTGTAGTTTTCTTTTTCTGTTTTTGATCTACCTGACTTTGGGATCAGTACCATGTTTGTGTCATAAAAGGAATTTGATAGAACTCCTTTTTTGCTTATTATTTCAAATAGTTTGTATAGTATTGAAATTAGTTTTTCTTTGAAGGTTTGATTGAATTTACTTGTGAATCCATCTGGTCCTGGGGATTTTTTCTTAGGGAGTTCTTTGATGGCTTGTTCAATTTTTTTCTCTGAGATAGAATTATTTAAGTATTCTATTTCTTCTTCTATTAATCTAGGCAATTTATATTTTTGTAAATATTCATCCATCTCCCCTAGGTTGCTATATTTATTGCCATGTAATTGGGCAAAATAATTGTTAATGATTGCCTTGATTTCCTCTTCATTAGAGGTGAGGTCTACCCTTTCATCTTAGATACTGATGATTTGGTTTTCTTCTTTCCTTTTTTAAATTAGATTAACCAGTACTTTGTCAATTTTATTTGTTTTTTTTTCAAAGTACCAGCTTCTAGTCTTATTTATTAATTCAATAGTTCTTTTACTTTCAATTTTATTAATTTCTCCTTTGATTTTTAGTATTCCTAATTTAGTTTTCATCTGAGGGTATTTAATTTGTTCATTTTCTAGTTTTTTGCTTTGCATGTCCAGTTCATTGATCTTTACCGTCCCTAATTTATTAATATATGCACTCAAGGATATAAATTTCTCCAAGTACTACCTTAGCTGCATCCCACAGAATTTGGTAGGATGTCTCATCAGTGTCTTTCTCTTCAATAAAATTATTGATTGTTTCTATGATTTCTTCTTTATCTAACTGATTTTGGAGAATCATATCTAATTTCTAATTAGTTTTTGATTTGCCTGTCTATGTTCCCTTACTTATTATTTTATTGCATTATGATTTGAAAAGGTTACATTTATTATTTCTGCTCTTTTGCATTTGTTTGCCATGTTTGCATTCCCTATTACATGATCAATCTTTGTGAATGTATCATGTGCAGCTGAAAAAAAGGTGTATTCCTCTTTGTCCCTATTTATTTTTCTTCACATATCTATTAACTCTAATATTTCTAGGATTCCATTCACCTCTCTTATCTCTTTCTTATTTATTTTTGGTTTGATTTATCTAGATCTGAAAGAGGAATATTTAGATCTCCCACTAGTATAGTTTTACTATCCATTTTCTCCTTGAGCTCTGCCAATTTCTCCTTTAGGAATATGGGTGCTATGCATTTGGCGCATACACGTAGAGTACTGTTATTTCCTCATTGTCTATAGTGCCTTTTATCAGAAAGTAATTACCTTCCCTGTCTCTTTTAATCATATCTATTTTTACTTTGGCTTTGTCAGAAATCATGATTGCCACTGTTGCCTTCTTTTTTTTCTGATTTGAAGCACAAAAGATTTTGCTCCAGCTATTGACCTTAAACCTGTGTATGCCCACCTGCCTCATATGTATTTCTCATAGAAAACATATGGTAGGGTTTTGGTTTTTAATCCACTCTGCTATTTGCTTCTGTTTGATGGTGATTTCATCCCATTCACATTCAGAGTTATGATTGTCATCTGTGTATTCCCCATCATTTTATTATCCTCTCCTATTTCTACCCTTTCTTCTTACGCTATTTCCTTTTAACCCAGTGATTTGTTTTAAATCTGTCCCCCTTGTCCCCTCTCTTTGTTTACTTCCCTTTCCACCCCCTCCCTTATTATTCCCCTCCTTTTATTTTCTAAGGCCTAATCAGTTCCCTCCCCCTCTATTCCCCTCCCTTTTTTGACCTCCCCACTCTCCTGCTCCCCTTGGTTTATCCTTTCTGATTTTCTCTGTAGGGTTAGATGGAATTCTATATCCCAATGGATATACCTCTTCTTCCCTCTCAGGGTTAATTCCACTGAGAGTATGGTTTAAATATTACCTATTAATGCTCTCTTCCTCTCCTTCTTATAATAGTATTCATTACCTCCCCTTCTCATGCCCTCTTTGTGTGGTATAGAATATCCTATTTTTCTTATTCATTCAAGTTTCTCTTAGTGCCATCTACTTTCCCCTGTATCATTTTAGACCATTTAGGACTCTAACCTCTCCCTATGAATAATTCTTCTAATTACTATAATAGTGAATACAGTTTTTGAAAATTACATAAATCATTTCTCCATATAGAAATACAAATTATTTGACCTTATAGAAGCCTTTAAAGAAATATATTTAAAAATAAGAGTTTTTTTTTTCTTTCCCCTCTGTTTCTTATTTACCTTTTTATGTTTCTTTTGGGTTTTGTGTTTGGATATCAAAGGTTCCATTTATTCCTGGACTTTTCTGTGCAAATACTTGGAAATCTTCTATCTTGTTGAATGCCCATACTTTCCCCTGGAAGTATATAGTCAGTTTTGATAGGCAGGAGGTAGGTGATCCTTGGTTGTAGATCCAGTTCTCTTGCCTTTTTGAATATCATATTCTAAGACTTGTAGTCTTGTAGTGTGGAGGCTGCTAGATCCTGTGTGATCCTGATTGGTGATCCTTGATATCTGAATTGTCTCCTTCTGACTTCTTGTAAAATTTTTTCTTTTACTTGGAAGCTCTTGAATCTGGCAATTATATTCCTGAGTGTTGTCTTTTGAGGGTTTAGTGTAGAAGGTGATCTATGGATCCTTTCAATGTCTATATTTCCTTCTTGTTGAAGAACATCAGGGCAGTTTATTTGGATAATTTCTTGTAGTATGGAGCCCAAATTTCTATTAATTTCTTCTTTTTCAGGAAGACCAATGATTCTCAAATTCTCTTCTAGACCTGTTTTCTTGATCTGTCATTTTCTCAGTGAGATATTTCATGTTTCCTTTTATTTTATCAGTCTTTTGACTTTGCTTTATTAGTTCTTGCTGTCTTCTGAGATTATTGACTTCTACTTGCCCAATTCTGGTACTTAGAGACTGGTTTTCTGCTATAATCTTTTGATTTTCCTTTTTGGATTGGTCTATCCTTCTTCACAGCTATTTAATTTTGGTCCCCAATTTGCTTATCAATTATTTTGATTTGGGGGCATGTTTCTCCAATTGGAAGTTTCTTTTTTTTTATACTGTTAATTTTCTTTTGAGCTATTCCCCACTTTTCTTGCCAAATCTCTTCCATCTTTCTAATAAGAAATCTCAGATTTGAACTCTTCAATAGCTTGTGACCAATTTTCATTTTTTTTGGTAATGTTTGGATATGAATACTTATTTTTTCTCCTCTGCTGTCTGCTCTGTTGTTTGGAATTTTTCCTTTTAAAAGTTATCGAGTGTTAAAGATTTCCTTTTGATCTTTCTCTTTGGAGTTTCTTGTGCATGGCTTGCAATTATTATTATGCTGATTTTCTTTCTCACTCAGAAGTCCGGGTGAGGCAGGGAGCCTCTCTGTCTATTGAACCATGGAGCAGTTTTTTTGTGAGTCACAGTGCAGTGCAGCCCTCTCAACTTTATCCTCAAGCTCACAGTCAGTGTGGTCTCTTTAGGCTCCTGGGGTCTCAAGTTCTCAGTGTCCAGCTTCCTAGTAGTCCCCTTGTTTACTCCTCTGCCTGAGCCTCCTTTAACAGTCTCAGGGTGCTGCTTCCACAGTCATGCACTCCTACACACTCGGTGCCCACCCAAGGCCTACACTTGAGCTCAAGGTCTGACTTCAAAGTCCACATTCTTTAGCCTCTTGGGATCTTAAGTCTTGCTGCTCTCAGGAGTCAGTCCTTTGTGGTTCCAGGTAGCTGCCAAGAACTTAATGAATGTCCCAAACTTGCTCTAACTCTTTTGCGCTGGCTTTGGCACTGTAGGTGGTGTGTGTGTGGGCAGGAAGGGGAGGCTGATCAGCTCACATTTTAGTGAGAATTATTTCACCCCCTTATAGCATAGAAATGCCCAGTTCCCATGTACCTTCAATGCTGTGTCCTATTGTGGGGACCCTTCATTCATCTGTATTTGGTTTTTCTTCCTTTTGAGGAATCATATGTAGGTGGGTGAGGAGATATTAAACAAGCTGCTTCTACTCTGCAGCAATCTTAACCTGGAAGTCCCATACATTTTGATTTTAAAATTTACCCAGAAATATAATCCATGAAATTAATTATGACAAAAACAAGGTTAAAAGAGTGTGGAATGCACATTAATAAACAAACATCTAAGCTGATTGTCCAAAGGAAAGAGATACTGGACTAAGTTGACTAAGATACTGGTAAGCTGATTTTTAATTTGATTAAGAATGATAATGCAAAATTATGAGCTATATTATATTACAAAACTATGAGCTACATACATTACAAAAACAGAGAATAAGTGGAGAGTAAAACTAGTTTGAAGAAAGTTTACTACAATATCGAACTAAACCAAGTCATCTCAGAGGAAAATTATCATCAAAAGAACAATAATGAAAAAGATATGAAAAAAAGTAACACATTTTTCTCCATTAAGGATACTGGAACCATTATGCTTGGATCTTAATTTGCTAGAAATGCCCATGGAGAGATAGAAATGATAATGAAAGATAATCAAGAAAAGAAAATGACTCTATTTGATCAAGTGGATAGAAAGCGCTCTTTATTCAATTCAATTCAGTACAGTTGTGATGTATTTGAGAGTCATATACAAAGTAGAAAAAGGATATTCAGACAGTAAAAATGTAGAAAAATCATCTATATTATAAATAAAATAAAGGTGTCCACAAGAATATTGATAATTTCTAACCTATATGCATACTCTCATATATGTAGAAAAACTTTATTCATGTAATTTAAAAATAGGAATTAAAGATTTCCTCTATGAAGACATTAGTAAAGAATAAGTAGGGTTCTTTTTTGCTTTTTTTTGTTATTGTTTTGTAATAAACATACACCAGTGAATGACATTTTTATCACTTCTTAATTACCTGCAAGATACATAGAATCTAAAAACCCTTTTTACATTATATTTTTGATCCAAAATAATAATATGGTTCTATAAAACAGAATAGCATTTTAGTCTCTTTTATTATAGATATGACCCAACTCTTACTAAGTTTGTACTTGGTACATCATTTGGCTCGTGTGTCTCGTGTGTGTGTGTGTGTGTGTGTGTGTGTGTGTGTGTGTGTGTGTATACACTTCCTTATGCGCTTGGGGTTGGGGGGATGTAGTGTGAGATAATGCATGAAGGATCAAAGTAACTATGTTCCTGAGTGTTATTTCATTTTTTTTTAAATTGTATATGTTACTCTCTTTTTATCTGGGGAATTCAATTGTAGTTATTCCACAACTAACTCATGATTCATTTTCCTTAGTTTTAGAGAGTTTGAGAGTTTAGTGGGAAAAAATGTGCCTAATTCTCAATGAAACCCTAATAGCTCATGACATTTACTGTTTCACTTTTCCAATGATTCTAAATTCTTTCATGCTACATAATAAAGTTTGGCCAAGAATCAGAACCAAATCACCTGTGACCAGGTGAGAATCTACATAATCTATATAATTCTCCTTTTTAAATATTGTGGTAAGTTTTACTTAATTTTATTCTCTGTGAATTTATGATGGCAATTTATATTCAGAATAATTCCTTAATACTATGGAGACCTCATGAAAACAAAATATTTCTGTCTCCCTCTTTAATAGGTATTCTTTTTTTGGCAGTCTGGTGAAGCCTATAGGCTACTTCATAGAATCATGTTTTTAAATGCATAAAGCAAAATATTTAGGATTTTGAAACAAGTTATATTGACATATGCTTAAAGGAAAAAAATTAAGACAAAGTTCATAGACTCCCAGATTAAGATCCCTCAGTGTGGAATAAAGTACAATAAGAAGCGAAAAATATTCTACTATGAATAAAATAAAAATTTTTTTAAAAATGATTAAAATCAGGAGCTTCTAGGTGACTCAGTGAATTGAGAGCCAGGCTGAGAAAATGAAGATCCTGGCTTCAAATATGACCTCCTTATGTTTTTTTTTCTTTCTTTTTCCTTGGAATTTGTTAATTCTGAATATATTTTTAATAAAAGGAATTTTATCACTTAGTGTAATTTGCATTTTAAAAATAAATGAAATAAGGAAACAAGAAAAAAAATACTTTTTGTGACTCTAAGCAAATCACTTAACCCCTATTACCTAGCCCTTACCACTCTTCTGCCTTGTAACCAATAAACAGTATTGATTCTAAGATGGAAGATAAGGGTTTAAAAAATATTTAAAATCCATCAAATTTAAATATGAGCTTTCTGACATTTTGTAATTTTATGACTCAGATTCAAAATTGAGCCAAATTACAAGAATATTAACCATTCTCAAATTGATTTATTATCAAAGGATATTGAGGGAATTTTCAGAAGAGGAAATCAGATTCTTCTGTATTCATAGGTGGTATATAATTGTCATGGAATGGTATTGTGCTGTAAGAAATGATGAACAGAATGCCCTCAGAAAAACTTGGAAAAACTTAAATGAATTGATATGAAGTGAAGTGAGCAGAACCAGGAGAGACTTATACAAAATAACAGTAATATTCTGTGAATGATTTAGTTATTTTCAGAAATACTGTTATCCAAGACAATTCAGAATGTTATGATCAAAAATGGTATTCTATTCCAGAGAGAGTACTTATGGACTCTGAATGCAAATTGATCATATTTTTTGTCTGTCTCTTCTTTTGCAAAATGGTTAATATGGAAATATGTTTTGCATGACTTTAAATTTATAATATCAAATTGCTTACCATCTTAAGTATGGATGTAGGAAAAGAGGGAGGGACACAATTTGGAACTCAACATGTAAAAAATTACTGAATATTTTACATATAGTTGGGAAATATTTAATTAAATAAAATAGATATTTAAAAATAAGAATTTTATATAATCAATCAAATCAAATCAACAAAGATATCTTCTGAAACAAATTATACCTGTTTATTTCCTCCCTCTCCAGCATAACTTGAAAAAGTTATCTACATTCAGACTTTTCCCTTCTCACTCTATGCAAAACTCTCAGCAATCTGATTTATGACCACATCACCTAAGTGAAACTACACTTTTCATATCTAGCAATGATCACTTAATTACCAAATCTAATGGTGATTTCTCAGTCTTCAACCTTCTTTATCTCACTGAACATTCTGACATCATTGATACTCCTACCCGTACAGTCTCTTATGAGTTTTAATGATGCTTTTTTTTCTCCCTTGGTTCTCCCCCTGTCCTTTGTGAACACTCTTTCTCAGCCTTCTCCTTATTACCCTGTCTAACCAGGAGTATAATTCAAAGCTCTGCCTTGCCACTCTTATTCCTTACATTCTCTCATTTGGTGATAGTATCAATTACCATAGTTCCAGTTATCATGTCTGTTCTAATGACTCAAAATTCTATATATCCAGTCTTAATCTCTTTCCTAAGCTACAATCCCACATCACAAATTGCCTATTCTATGTTTTAAACTAGATGTCATTCACATCTCGAACTTGGTAAATTCAAAACAATTCCCTGATCCCCTAAAAGGCCAAACATGTATAGTGCTTTAAGATTTGCAGGCTATTCTACAAATATCTTTTTTGTCCTTATAAAAGACACATAAGATAGGCATTACAATTAGCATTTTTTACAGTTGAGAAAATTGAGGGTAAGATGTGCTGGGACTTCCACAGGGCTCTATTAAATATCTAAAGCAGTTTCAGACTCAGTATTTCCTGATTTCAATTCTAATCTTATCTGTTGTTGTATCTAGTCTAATCATTAACCCACCCTTCTTCAAAAATTGCCTTTTAATAAAGATACTACCATTCTTCCAATCACTTATGTTCACAAACTTGGCACTACCTCTTTGCTTTCAATTACAGACCATATGCAGCAATTAGTTAACATTTTAGACCATTTTGTTCTCTAAAACAATCCTCACAACTGTCCTCTTCATTCCTCATCACCTCTCATCTGAATTATTGTAAGAACCTCCTAATTGTTCTTCTGATCTCAAGTCTATATACTGGAATCCATTTTCCATGGAATAGTAAAAGTGATTCTTTTTTCTAAAGAATATTTACCCTGCCCCTACTAAATAAATTCTAAGGCTTTCCTTATACCTCTAGGATAAAAAAGAAACTCTTGTTTCGTATTTAAAGTTCTTTACTACCTGAATTCTTAACTACTTTTTCATTTTTTTACACGACTTTTTTTCCTTTTCTTAAATTTAAAACATTTTTTCATGTTTACATGATTCATGATCCTCCCCCCTCCCCCTTCCCTGACCTTTACTCCCCACTCCCAAATCCAACAAGCAGTTCCTCTGGGTTATAGATTATAGGGAGCGATGCCTCTATATGATTTTTTGGGGTCCTGAGTGGCGTGGTGGCATAGGATGGTTAAGGCAGGAGAAAGAAAATGAGAACAACTAGACTAGTGGTTAGCCCATGCTGTTCCAGATTCTGTGGGCTTGGGAGTTTATTATATTCTGATTTCAAGCAAAGAACACAAAGGAATCACAGTTCTGAAGGGGTAATAAATCACACATAACCCATTGAAGTCTAAAGAATAAAGGTGCAAAGACAAATGGTCAAATTCCAACCACCAACTTAGTAGGGGATAATTCTGGGAGAGGAAATACCCCATGGAGATGCTCACCAGTCAAATCCTAAAGGAGCCAGTTCTAATCTGAATATGCAATCTTATCTAAGTAACATTTGTTAGGATTCAGGCTTCTCAATTATCAAGGAAAGGAATCATTAACTCTGTAGATGCTGGTCTGCCACTTCAAAGCTCTCCAATAAGAATTCTAAGAAAGGTGGGGATCAAAGACTGTGTCAAAAGAGGAGCCTCAGATTTTTATCTTAGATGGCCCATTCTGTCTGCATTCCTGGCATGCAGTGTAGAAAAATCATACACACAGTTTTACTTGCCGATGATTTTGTAATGGGATCCAGATAAAATATCTGTTACAGACTCTGTTTCTCTAAATGACTCCTAATAGCCTCTTGGAGGGATCAAGTTGATTTTGGATTAACCAACCTGCTGGTACCAGAGCTTTTCAGGGCTCAGGTGACCAGAACCAAACACAAAGACTGCCTCAGTCTGGATTGGTCACGTAGGGAATCCAGATAACAGGCCCTAAATTTGATCCTATTTCTCCAAAGGCTTTAATACATTGAACGGCTTCCCACAATACCTGTATCATTGTTCAAAACCTATTTCTGTGTAATTCATATCTGCAACAGAATGATCCTTTAACATCAAAACCCCAGTCATTTCCCTATTGCACTACATCATTGATCACATACTTTTCTAATGCATTTCCATTTCCACAGTTCTTTCTCTGGATATGGATAGCATTCTTTATCATAAGTTCCTCTGGATTGTCCTGGATCATTGCAGTTTCTGTGTACAATGTTCTCCTGGTTCTGTTCCTTTAGCTCTGCATCAATTCCTGGAGGTCATTCCAGTTCACATGGAATTCCTCAAGTTCTTTATTCCTTTCAGCACAAAAATATTCCATCACAACATATACCACAATTTATTGAGTCATTAACCAATTGATGGACACCCCCTCATTTCCCATTCTTTTGCTACCACAAAGAGCACAGCTGTAAATATTTTTGTACAAGTATTTTTTCCTTATTATCTCTTTGGGGTACAAACCCAGCAGTCTACACATGACTTCTTGACATTCTATGGCAAACTCTTGCTTGTTTTTCTTCAACCATGAAATGTCATTTTCCTTCTCTCTGCCAATGCACTAGATTCTCTCAAGTTTGAAATGTGTTTCTCCTTGTCTATGCCTATTAATATTTGTTTCCTTCAAAACTTGCCACCTTGTGTTCCTACAGCTACTTTGTATTCAATTTGTCCAAAAGTCTTCTCTTAAGCTAATTTATTTATTAAGAATTATATGTAAGAATAATTTCCAACATTTAAAAAGATTGTTGAGTCTTGAATTCTCCCCCTCCCACACTCAACTCACAGAGTAGGCATGCAATCCTATATATGTTTACCTATGCAATCATGTAAAATATTTCCCCATATTAATCATTTAGTGGAAGGAAATCCAAACCAAAAAAGAAAGTTAAAAAAGTTTGCTTTAGTATGGATTCAGACTCCATCAGTTTTTTTTTCATCTCTCTGTAAGCAGAAGATATTTTTAACATTAGTTTTTTGGGATTTTTTTAGATCCCTGAATAACTAACTTATTTACAGTTATTCATTTTTCATCATTCCTGTCACTGTGTACAGTATTTTGCTTTGGCTTATTTTACTCTGCTTTAGTTCATGTAAGTCTTCTGGGTTTTTCTGAGCTCTTTCTGCTCATCAGTTGTTTTTGCACAATAGTATTCTGTTACAATCATTTACAATAACTTATTCCAACCATTCCCTAATTGATGGATATTACCCTCAATTTCTACTTCTTTGCTTTCACAGAAAGAGCTGCTTTAAATATTTTTGTATATAAAAGTCCTTCCCATTTTTCTTCTTGTTTTTTTTTTCTTTTGTTTAATCTCTTTGGGGTGCAAACCTAGTAACTGTATTGCTGGGTCCATGAATATATATACTTTTATAATCTTTTACTCATCAGTCCAAACCACTCTCTAAAATGATTGAATCAGTTCACTTTTCCCGCAACAATGCCTTTGTGTCCTAGCTTTCCATATCTCTTCCAAGTTTTGTCATTTTCCATTTTTATCATAATAGCCAATTTGATGGATGTGGGGTAGTACTGAAGAGTTGATTTAATTTTAATTTCTCTAAATAATAGTGATCTAGAGCATTTTTTCTTATGTCTATAGAGAGTTTTAATTACTTTGTCGTAGAACTGCCTGTTCTTATACTTTGATCATTTATCAATTTTGGGAGTAACTTATATTCTCATATATATTAACTCATTTCTCCATGTAGTTGAGAAATGAGGACTTTATTAGAAAGACTTCTAAAAATGTTTGCACCATTATAATGACTGGGTATTACATTCCACCCTCTTTTTGCCTATTTAGTTGTTTTTTTTTACCTCAAACTCTCTAAATTTGCCCTCTTTTCTATCAGTCGTCCCCCTCCACCCCATTCTCTTATTCCCTTCCCTTCCTATTTTCCTGTATGGTATGATAACTTTCTATACTGAAATGATCGTTATATATTCTCCCTTCACTGGGCCAATTCTGATGAAAGTAAGGTTTACATGTTCTGCTCATCATCTTTCCCTCCACTGTGAACACTTTTTCATTCCTCTTTTTATAAAAGTGTAACATTTTACCCTATTCTATAAACCAATGTTGGCTAAGTATTGGCACATGTGCCCAACTGGACTCAGGTGGCGGTTCCGTCCCCCCTCTTCCCAGTGCCTGAGGATGTTTTTGCATGCCCCATCCCTCTTTCCAGTCACCTAAAGCAAGAACTTCCTCCCTCTGCTCTCTCAGGTAATGCAGATGGCACATAGACAGCTTGAATTTGCTGTTTGGGCACTCAAACTCAAAAACCTTTACCAATGTTGCTATATACCCTTCCCCATCCTCCAATTTATTCCTTTCTCAAGCCTTCATTTTAATTTTTATATCATCCTATCCTATCAATTCTCTAAATATCTTTTGCAAATGACCATCTTGTGTTGTAAATAGCTTTTAATAGCAGCCATCTTGTACCAACTGTAGCAGATTTTAGAATGCCCAAAGCTGGCATGAGACAGTGGAAGACCTTTGAAGCACTTCTATTAGTAGGAAATCATCCCAAGCAAAGGGACTCAGTTGTGACTTAGGTAGGTGGCAAAGGGTGGAAGGGGAAAAGCTCTCCAGCCAAACCAAGAAACTTCACCACAGACTTGTGTTAGTTGTCACATTTTAGAGATCTGCTATTTAGGCCAATTGCTCAATACTGAAATTTAAATTATATTTGATCATCATCAACATCCATATTCATCAAAACCATGAAGAAAGTCACCTCTGAAGATCAACCCATATTTATAATCAGCCAAGTTTAGTTCAGCTACTAGGCCAAGGTTGCCAAGCCAGTGTGACAGAATTCTGTTCAAGGCTTTTCCCTAAGGGGATGTGATTAGCTGTTTATCAATTAGTTTTTAGTTTAGCTTAATCCTTTTAACTTCTATCCTCACCCATCAATCCTTGATCCTCACTTCCTCAAGATATTCCTATTACCTTTAAATTAAAATAGTTACTGAGTGCAGACGGGTATACGACTGTGGAAGCAGTGCCCTGAGACCTGTAAAGGAACCTCAGGCAGAGGATCAAGCAAGGGGGCCTACCAGGGGGCTTGACCTTGAAAACAACCAAACCTGAGACCTCAGGAGCCAAAAGAGCACAAACAGACCCTGAGCGCAGACAGACCCTGAGCACGAGGATAAAGCTGAGAACCGGCTGGGCTAACAATGGCAACCCAGAATCAGGAAGGCCAAAAGAGAAAGATTAACAAGAAGAAGAAATCTTTAACACTCGACAACTTTTACACAGAGAAAATCCAGACAACTGAGCAAACAGAAGAGGAGAAAAAACAAGCAATCACATCCAGACCATCCCAAAATAATGAAAACTGGTCACAAGCTCTTGAAGAGATCAAATCTGAGATGACAAGAAAGTTGGAAAAGATTTGGATAGAGAAATGGGAAATAGCTCAAAAGGAAATCAGGCAAGAAAATAACAGTTTAAAAGGCAGAATTTCACAATTGGAAAGTGAGACAAGTTAACTGAAGACCAGAAATGACCAGATTGAAAAGGAAAACCAGTCCCTAAAGGCTAGAATTGAGCAATTAGAAGCTAATGATCTCTCAAGACAGCAAGAACAAATAAAAAAAGTCAAAATACTGAAAAAAACAGAAGGAAACATAAAATATCTCAATGAGAAAGTGACAGACCAAGAAAACCACTCTAGAAGAGACAATTTGAGAATCATTGGTCTTCCAGAAAAACCAGAAATTAATAGAAACTTGGACTCCATACTAAAAGAAATTATTCAGCAAAATTGTCCTGAAGTTCTACAACAAGGGGGCAATATAGACATTGAAAGGATCCATAGATCACCCTCTACATCAGACCCAGAAAAGACAATGCCCAGGAATATAATAGCCAAATTCAAGAGCTTCTAAGTAAAAGAAAAAAATCTTACAAGAAGCCAGAAAGAGACAATTCAAATATCAAGGAGCACCAATCAGGATCACACAGGATCTGGCAGCCTCCACACTAAAAGACTGCAAGGTTTGGAATATGATATTCAGAAAGGCAAGAGAGCTGGGCCTTCAACCATGGATCAACTACCCATCAAAAGTGACTATATACTTCCAGGAGAAAGTATGGGCATTCAACAAAATAGAAGATTTCCAAGTGTCTGCAAAGAAAAGACCAGAATTAAGAGGAAAGTTTGATATCCAAACACAAAAATCAAGAGAAACATGAAAAGGTAAATAAGAAACAGAGGGGAAAGAAAGAAAACTTATAATTTTTAAATTTGCCTTTTTAAGGGCCTCAGTAAGATCTAATTACCTGTATTCTTATGTGGAAAAATGCTATGTATACTTCTCTGTAGTGAACTCTATTCACTATTATAGTATTCTCTATTATAGTGATCAGAAGAATAGTTCATAGGGAGAGGGTGGAATACTAAATGGACTAAGATGATATGGGGGTGGGAAAGAGGGGGGTGAATAGTAGGGGACACCAAGAGAAACTTGAGTGAATAAGAAAAATAGGATATTCTATTACACACAAAGAGGGCATGGGAAGGGGAGGGGACAAATACTAGTATAAGAAGGAGAGGAAGAGATCATTAAGAGGTAATATTTAAACCTTACTCTCAGTGTAATCAACCTGGAGAGGGAAGAGTAGCTATATTATCCATTGGGATATAAATCTCTATCTAACCCTACTGACAATGTCAGAAGGGATAAACCAAGGGGATCAGGGGAGTGGGGAGGTCAAGAAAGGGAGGGGAGAAGAAGGGGGAGGGAATTCATTAGGCTTCTAAAAATAAAAAGAGGGGAATAATAAGGGAAGGGGTAGAAAGGGAAGTCAATCAAGGGAGGGGATAAGGGATACTGGCTTAAAGCAAACCACTGGTTTAAAAGGAAATAGTTTAAGAAGAAGGGGTAGGAAAAGGGGAGGATACGAAAATGTCAGCGAATGCACAACTGATAATTATAACTCTGAATGTGAATGGGATGAACTCACTCATAAAACAGAAGTAAATAGCAGAGTGGAGTAGAAACCAAAATCCCACCATATGTGGTGGCAAAAAACTGGAAAAGGAGGGTATGTCCTTCAATTGGGGAACGGCTGAACAAATTGTGGTATATGCTGGTGATGGAATACTATTTCACTCAAAGGAATAATAAGCTGGAGGAGTTCCAGGTAAACTGGAAAGACCTCCAGGAATTGATGCAGAGTGAAAGGAGCAGAGCCAGAAGAACACTTTACACAGAGACTGATATATTGTGGTAAAATCGAATGTAATGGACTTCTGTACCAGCAGCAATGCAATGACCCAGGACAATTCTGAGGGATTTATGGTAAAGCATGCTACCCACATTCAGAGGAAGGACTGCAGGAAAGGAAACATATAAGATATAACTGCTTGAACGCATGGGTTGGGGTGGACATGATTGGGGATGTAGACTCGAAACTACCACACCAATGCAACTATGAACTATTTGGAAATGGGTCTTGGTCAATGACACATGATAAAACCAGTGGAAATGTGCGTCGGTATTGGTGGGGCAGGGTGCGGGGGGTGATGGTGAAAGTAGGAGCATGAATCATGTAACCATGTTAAAAACTAATATTAATAAATATTTTTAAAAAATTAAAATAGTTACCTATTGCTGAGATCTGTTACTAGTCTAGTCCATCATCTCCAAAAAGAATTCTCACTGTCTAGTCTGACAGTTTGGCTTGATTTCCTGGCTAAGGAGGATTTCTCAGGCTTATCATCAACTCTTGCCTGAGATTAACTCCAAATCAATTCAAGATCATCTGTATTAATTTGCAGTCAGATCAATATAATCAATAAGTCCATGAAGAAGATATTAAGATTTGTATCCTCAAAGAAACAGTGTTTTAGGCCTGTTTTTAGTTGGGAATTCTAACAGTGTAAGCCTTCTGACTCTCCCCTGAGGGAAGTGCTTTCCAGCTGCTGAGAGCAGTCTATTGAACATTATTCCTACAATTCACAATTTCCCCCTCTGTATATGTATACTCCTTCTAACAACTCTAACAATGACAAAGTTCTTTGACTTTACAAGAATCATCTCCTCATGTAGGGGTTTCCACACTTACTGAATGTCTTTTGATTCTGTTTCCTGTTTAACTTTGTATGATTGTCTTGAGTCTTGTTTTTCAGAGTTAAATTTTCATTCTAGACTTTTCATTAAAAATGTCTGAAAGTCTTCTATTTCATTGAATACCCATTTTCACCCTAATAGATTATTCTCAATTTCAGTGTATAAGTGATTTTTAGTTGAAGTCACTTGCCCTCTGGAATATCATATTCCAGACTTTCTGATCCTTTAATGTAGAAGCTGCTAATTCTTGTTTTATACTGAATGTAACTTCACAATATTTTATTTTTTTTTCTTGGCTGCTTACAATGTTTTCTCCTTGTTCTAAGAGCTTGGAATTTGGCTATATTATTTCTGAGAGTTATCCATTTGGGATCTCTTTCAGAATGTTATTCTTTTAATTATATTTTGTCCTCTGCTTCTAGAATATCAGGGAATTCTTCCCTGTTGCTTTCTTGAAAGATGATGTTTAAGCTCTGTTTGTGATTACAGCTTTCAAATAGTTCAATTCCTAAGTTATCTCTCCTGTATTTATTTTCCAGGTCAGTTTTTTCCCATGAGATATTTTATATTTTATTCTATTTTTTCATTCTTTTGACTTTCTTCACATCCCACACAGTTGTTACTTTCCTCTTGCCCAATTCTAATTTTTAAGACATGATTTTTTTTACCAAGAATCATGAATTTATTAGGTAAATCAATATTGTCCTTTTGGATTCAATAGCATCATAAGTTAAGTGAACACATTCTCTTCTATTTGTGTTTTAGAAATTATATATCATGCTTAAGTAGGGGTGTATGTTGAAGCCAACTAGAATAACGAATTGTTACATTTTTGAGGTGAGTATTTACATCTTGGAAATCATCAAAAGCTCATTATGTTGTTTTATTTATTACTTAGACTTAAGGAAGGGATAAAGAAAACATGAATAATAAAGATTAAAATTAAAATATGTGTCCCAGGAACATTTTTTAAAGAATTTGTCATTTTAATTACCAGAACTCTTTGGTGTACAAGTGAATTTTAATTTAAATTTTGTCTCACTAAGTTTGTTTAAGAAAGAAATCATAAAGTTTCATGGAAAGAACATGGCTTGTAGAGGTTTTGATGTGATGTGGTAGAAAGGGCCTTGAAGGTGGAGTACCATGTGTTCCTGAAAATTTCAGCATTGTCATTAATATCAATAAAGCCCTGAACAAGTAACTTTACTGAAATTGGACTCAGGTTCTTCACCTTGCAGTCAATGAATCAGTCAGTCAATAAATACTTACTTAGCTCCTATTATATGTCAGGCACTGAAGCAAAAGTCTCTACTCCTAAGGAGCTCAAAATCTAACAGGGAGATAATAAACAAACAAAAAAATATGGATAAGAATAAGTAAAAAATAACTAACAGAGGGAAATCACTAGTATCAAGAGGGTTTGAGAAAGATGAATGGGATATTCTATAGTAGATGGGATTTTAGTTGGGACTTAAAGGAAGCCAGGGAAAACAATAGTCAAAGATGAAGAGGGAGAGTATTCCAGGAATAAGCATCTTGTTCAGGAAACAACAAGGGCACCGGTGTGACTTGATAAATGGAAATTTTGGGTAGAAGGAAACAAATCAGAAGTGGAGAAACAGAGAACTGAAGGAAAGAATCCAAATAATGCAGAGGAAGCACATAGAATCCTAAGATGTGGAATTCTGAGAGCCTAACTTCCAGAAGGAGAAGGGTTGGAAATTGGGGGAAGAGTATCATCTCCAAACCCCAGCTCCTGTATCCTTGAGCCCTTTAACTGATTCCTGAAAGACATCAGCCATGTGCTGACCGTCTTGTGATATCAGCTTTGTTTTTCTACACCTGAAGAAGCCTCAAACAGGAATTGCCATAACTGTTGACTTGAACTACTGAGTTTGTCTTGCTGGGCTGGTTTCTCACCAAGGGGGACAGGGTCAAAACTGGCACCGGACTCCATCTGCAACTATCACTGGATATAAGACTATCTATTGTCGATTTAGTTTAGTTTTAGTTATATAGATGGGGAAAATGAGGCAGAGAGGAAAATAGAGTAGCCTTAGCATGGCTAAGGGATGAAGAAATCCTGTGAAGAATGAGTTGGTGGGATAAAGGTAGAATTGGTTAAGTTTAGGGAAATCCAGAGTACACTTCCCTCACCTTTACTAAACCTGTTTTTGTAATAAATCCTGACATTTTAAATTATAGTTAGAGTGGTTTTAACTGGCCTAAGAGAACTGACATCTTGTCTCTGTTCTACAAAGGATCATCAACCCTGACTAGGTAAAGCAAAATCCTAGTCACCCGTCTTTATTAACCACCCTTTGAGATTTGATGGAACATTACATAGAATAAGCTATAAGAAGACTGGACAAGTAAGAGGGTTAGGTTATGAAGATTTCTCTTCATCTTAAAAAGAAAATTTAGTATTTGATCCTAGAAGCCCCAGGAAGTCACTGGAGTTTATTAAATACAGGGGTGACATGGTTAGACTTGAGCTTTACAAAAATCACTTTAATGACTAAATGGAGGATGGATTGAAGCAGGGAGTGACTCAAGACAGACAAATCCATCAGCAAGCTATTGCAAAAGTTCAGGCATGAGATGAGGAAGGTCTGAGGTAGAGTAGTGCCAATATCAGAGAAGAAAAAGGAGCATATTCAAGAGATGCTTAAAATGAAGGTGCAATCAACAGATCTTAGCAACAGTGGGTATGGGGAGGTGAGAGAGAGTGAAAAGTCAAGGATCAGAATTAGGTTATGAGCCTGAGGGACTGGGAGGAAGGTACATCTTTCTACAATAATAGGGAAGATGAGTGGGGAGAGAGTTTAGGGAGAAAACTAATGAGTTTGGTTTTAGGCATATTGAGTTTAAGAAGTCTACTTGACATCTAGTTTGAAAATTTTGAAAAGCTATTGAAGATTTGAGATTGGAGGTTGACAGATAAGCCAAGGCAAGATTGATAGATATGAGAATCATCAGCATAGAGAGAGGGAGTTAATGAAATCACCAAGTATAGACAGAAAATAGATGAAGGTTACTAGGACAGAACCCTGTGGGATAGCTATAGTTAGAGGGCATGATCTGAAAGAGGATCCAGCAAAGGAGATGGATAAGGAAGCAGTCAATTAGGTAGGAGGAGAACCAGGAGAGAGTGATATCCTGAAAGTCTAGAAAAAAAAGAGATAATCAATAACAAGAGCATCATCAACAGTGTTAAAGGATGCAGAGAGGTCAAGAGGAATAAAGATTGGGAAAAGGCCATTATATTTGATCACTAAGAAGTCATTGATAGCTCTGGAAAGAGCAGTTTCAGAGGAAGGATATGGTTGGAAGTCAGATTATAAGGGGTTAAGGAGAGACTAGAGGAGTGAAAATTAAGAGAGAAAGATAACCTTTATGAGGGATTTAGTCACAAATGTCAGAAGAGATATAGATGGTAGTGAGAAAGAATCAAATGAAGATTTTTCCAAGATGGGGGAAATAGGGGCATGTTTACAGGCAGTAGGGCACACATCATTAAACAGGGAGAGATTGAAAATAAATGTTAGAGTAGGGATAACAAAGAGTTGGAGAAGACTGGGTAGAATAGGATCACTTGAGCAGAGAGAGGTTTTATCTATCATAAGGAGTAAAGACACTTCAACATGTAAAACAGGGACTAAGAAGGAGCTTGTGATAGAAAACATATGACTGAAGAAATGAAGAAGAGGAGAGAAAAGGGAACTCTTGGTGAATGGACTCAATTTTTTCCTATAAAATGCAAGGGAAGGATCTCAGTTGAAATGGTGGGGAGAATTAGAGCCATGGGGAGTTTGAGGAGGCATGACATAGTTTGGAAGGGTCATTCTGGTGAAGGGGACAATGAATTCATTAGTTGTAGAAGGATTTCCTGGTACCAGCAAGAGCCCAGTTGAGATTGCATAATATAAATTTATAGTGGATCCAGTGACAAGACTTGTGTGATTTTTCTCTATTCTTGTTCAGTAGCATGTGTATAGGAGTGAAGGTAGTGAATGTTGGTATTACTCCAAGGCAGAGGCTTGAGTTCTGTGTTTCGGCATCAAATTTTCTAAGAGAGGTCTTTTCTTTAGGAATGCTTAGAAGTCTTCTATTTTATTAAATGACCATACTTTTCTCTGCAAGAATATAATCAATTTTGCTAGTTAGTTGATTCTTGGTTGTAGACCCAATTCCCTTGCTTTCCAGAATATCATATTCCATGCTTTCTGGTCCTTCAGTATGGATGCATCCCGGTCCTATCTTATCCTAACTGTGTCTCCATGATATCTGAATGGTTTCTTTTAAGCAGTTTATAGTATCTTTTGTAAGATTTGGAATTGATTTGCTCAATATGAGAATTACAAAAGTGGTTGCCATTTATAAAATATTAGCTCCTAAGACAAAATGACTATTAGCAGCTTTTATTACAACAAGGCAGAGATAGTGAAAGGAAATATAGGAAAGCAACAAAGCCCGGTCTAGCCTACCAGTCCTACATGCTGCTCCAGTGAAGTCTGGCTCAACTCCCAGAAGGGGCTTCCCCAAGTTCTGATATCCACATAGAATTCCTGGTAGTCCCAAAGGTGTCTTCAGCCAGAGTTCCACCAATGTAGAATGACTCCAAGGAAAAACATGTCTCTTCAGCTCTACTCACCAATGCAGAATCCAAGGGAAGAGTTTCTCCAAAAACCAAGGAAACAAAGAGACCAAACCATGTCAGTCTCTTCTTTTATACCCCCTTTTACATGTCATTTCTTGTCTTTCCCCCTCTTCACAAGAACCATTTTCAGTCTCCCAATTTGCCTACCACTGACAAAGGGGAGCAGTGCTTGTGGCCTTTGGGGATGTGAACTAGTAAGTGACTTGTGAGCTCTCTTACCTAATGGTTAGCTAGGGGTAGGGGTAGTTTAAGTTCTTGATTTGATTAAATAAAGGGAGAGTTAATTCTATCTTCAAAATTTTCCTTGGCCTGGAAGTTTTTGAACTTGGCTATGACATTCCCAGTTGTTGTCAATTGGGGATTTAATGCAGGAGGTGATCTGTGGATTCTTTCATTCTCTACTTTACCCTTTTGTTCAAGAATGTCAGGGCAGTTTTCTTGGACAATTTCCTGTAGAATGATGTCCAGACTTTTCCTTTGGTCATGATTTCTGGGTAGTCCAATAATTCTTAGATTGTGTCTCCTGAATCTATTTTTCATGCCTGTTGCTTTATCAATGAGGTGTTTCACATTTTCCTCAATTTTTTCATTCTTTTGATTTTGTTTTATAGACTCTTGCTGCCTTGAGAAGTTATTTGCTAGTTGTTGGATTCTAATTCAATTTGGAAATGATTTATATTGTTATAAATTTGACTCAAATTTTCTATATATGAGAAATAAAACCTTCATCAGAGATATTTAATGTAAAAATATTTTCTCCAGCTTTCTTCTTTTCTTCTAATCTTGGTTTCATTGTTTTGTTTTTTTTTGTGTGTGTGTGCAGAAAATTTTCAGTTTAATATAATCAAAGTTATCCATTTTATATGTGATAACACTTTCTGTCTCTTGATTTGTCATAAATCCTTCCTTTATCCATAGATTAGACAGGTAGACTATGCTCTTCTAATTTGTTAATGGTAACACCCTTTATATTTAAATCATGTATTTATTTTGAACTAACCTTATGTGAGATATTGGTCTATATCCAATCTTTGCCATACTTTGTTCCAGTTCTCTCAGCAGTTTTTGTCAAATAGTAATTTCTTGTCCCAAAATATTGGATCTGTTGGTTTATCAAATATGTTTTTTATATTCATTTACTATTTTATATTGTGAATCTAATCTAGTCCATTGTTTTACCATTCTATTTCTTAGCCAATACCAGATTGTTGTGATGAGTGTAGCTTTGCTTAGGACTGTCCAGGGGTCAGTTAGTCATCTCAGATTGTTATGAAGAGATGGATGCATGGATTCATCACCCACTATAGGACACATGGGTCACAGACCTCCAAATACTTAAGGATATGTGGGATGTATATGTTTCTGATGATTAAATCCAAAAGTGGATGAGGGGAGAGTTAATCCTATCTTCACAGAGACAACTGCTCAGAAGGAAATTACAAAGGTCCCTTTATTGGCTCTTGAAACAATACTCAATCACATTGCTTATACAATTATGGACTTATGTAATCATGGACTTATATAAATCATTACTTATATAAGTCATGGACCTGGGTGGTAGTCTCAGGATGAGGAGAAGCACTAGCATTCAACAGCTTTTACAGTCATAGGAGAGAAGACAACCCAGGTCACAGATCCAAAGCAGGAAAGAGAACTTGTGACTGCTTATAGACGAGAGCACAGGCTAAGAAAGCATTAAACACAGCTCTGCTTAGATCATACCATCTTGGAAAAACTGAAAACTTATAGATCCCCAGAACTAGCTCTGAAGGCAGCTGCACAAAGAACCTTAAGCCTAAAACCATGCTTTCTTCACCACAGGAACAGAGTAACAGTTTTAAGTTAAAAAAAAAACAAAACAAGAAAAAGTCTTTTGAACAAGCAACTTAAAAATAAAATTCAACATAGAAAATTCTTATATTGACAGGAAGACTGAAACACAAATTCAGGAAGACAATAAAGTCAACTTTGGGGGGCAGCTGGGTAGCTCAGTGTATTGAGAACCAGGCCTAGAGATGGGAGGTCCTAAGTTCAAATCTGACCTCAGACACTTCCTAGCTGTGTGACCCTGGGCAAGTCACTTGATCCCCATTGCCTACCCTTACCACTCTTCTGCCTTGGAGCCAATACACAGTATTGACTCCAAGACAGAAGGTAAGGGTTTTAAAGAAATAAAGTCAATATTGCTTCATCCAAAGCCCTCCTCCCAAAAAATATTTAAATTCATCTCAAGCCCAAAGAGAATTAAAAGAGGAGCTCAAAAGGGATTTTTAAAAAATCAAATAAGAGAGCTAGAAGAATAATTGGGAAAAAATTAGAATGATGGAAGAGAATCATGGGAAAAGGGTAGACAGATTAGTAAATAGGGCACAAAAAACCCTAAAGAAAATAATGCCTTAAGAAACAGAATAGGCCAGTTTGTAAAAGAGGCACAAAATTCACTGAAGAGAACTCCTTAAATATTCGAATTTGCCATGTGGGAAAAGAGGAATAGAATTCTTTAAAAAGTAGAATTGGTCAAATGGAAAAGGACATACAAAAGCTCACTCAAGAAAATCATATCTAAAAAATTAGAATTGAGCAACTGAAAGCTAATGATTCCTTGAGACAACAAGATACAGTCAAAGTCAAAAGAATGAAAAAACAAAAGAAAATGTGGAATATCTCAATGGAAAAAATAATTAAGAGATAACCTAAGAATTCTTGCATGACTTTAAGGTCAGATTTAAAAAAAACATAGACTTCATCTTTCAAGAAATTATTAAGGGAAACTGCTCTGATAATTTTTAAAAACAAGGTAAAACAAATTGCAAGAATCCATTTATCAACTACAGAATGAGATTTCTAAAGGAAAACCCCCAGAAATATTTTAGCCAACATCCAGAACTGGAGAAGAAGATATTGTAAGCAATCAAAAAAAGAAACAATTCAAATATCAAAGAGCTATAAGCAGGATAATACAAGATTTAAATGCTTCTACATTAAAATATTGGAGGGCATAAATATGATATTCCAGAAGACAAAGGAGCTAGGACTTCAATAGAGAATCAACTACTTAGAAAAAGTGAACATAATTCTTCAGGGGAAATATGGGAAATCAATGAAATTGAAGTGTTTCAAACATTCCCAATGAGAAGACCAGGACTGAATGGGAAGTTTGACTCTCAAGTATAAGACACAAGAGAAACATAAAAAGGTAAGCAGGAAAGAGAAATCAAAAGACATTCAATAAATTTGAACTGTTTATTTATAGGTTTATATACCTACTCAGGGAGATGATTCTTGTAACTCCTAAGAACTGTATCATTATCAGGACAGTTAGATGGAATAGTTTTAGACCATGGGCAAGGATTTGCAGTGGAGGGGAAGATGAGGGGGGTGGGAAAGGTGATGTTTGAACCTTACACTCCTCAGAAACAGTTCAAATAGGGGAGAACATACACAATTTGGTATAATCTACAGGAAAGTAGGAGGGGAAGAGGATAAGAGAAAAGAGAAGAAATTGGAGGAATATTAATCAGAGTTAAACATTTTTGAGGAAGGAAAGAATTAAAGGAGAGAAAAAAGTTCAAATGGGGCAAAATAGGTTGGAGAGTAACACACAGTAACTATAATGGTGAAAAAACATTTAAAACAAATCTCTGTAATAAAGGCCCCATTTCTCAAATATATAGAGAAATGAGTCAAGTGTACAAGTATGTAAGAAATTTCTCAATTGATAAATGGTCAAAGGATAGGGACAAGCAGTTCTTAGACAAAATAATTAAAGCTACCTATAGTCTTATTAATTAGAGAAATGCAAATTAAACCAACTTTGAGATATCACTCAACACCTATCAGATTCACTATTATGACAGAAAAATTAGAGGAGTTGTGAACTGACTCAGCCATTCCCATGAGCAATATGTGTCTATGTCCAAAGGTTTTGAAAACACTACATATCCATTAACCTAACAATGCCATCACTAGATTTGCATCCCAAGGAGGTAAAAATACAGGAGGGAAGAAAGACTTTATGTACAATAGTTTTTGAAGCATCTCTTTTTGTGGGGGCAAAGATTTGGAAAGTGATGGGATACAAACAATTTTGGAGAATGCCCAAGTAATAGTACATGACTTTCATGGAATATTACTTTGCTGTAAGAAATGATGATCAGAAGGAGCTCAGAAAAAAACCAGAAAGACTTATATGAACTGATTCAGAGTGAAGTAAACAGAATTATGAGAAAACTGTACACAAACATAACAATATTGCTCATGAAAAAATGTGAATAACTTAGTTATTCTCAACAATACAATGATCCAAAAAAAACCCCAAGTACTCATAATAAAAATGCCACCTACTTTGAGAGAAAGAACTAATGGAGTCTGAATTGAAATCAAAGCAAAATTTTAAAAAAATTTCTTTCTTAATTTTTTGAGTTTCCTTCACAAAAGGATTAATGTGGAAAAATATTTTACATGATTGCCTGTGTAAAAACTATATCATATTGCTTATCATATGGGGGAAGGAAAGGAGAGAATATGAGACAACATTTTTAAAAATGTAATTTGTTACATGTATTCAGGAAAATATTTTATTTAAAAATCATTTTGAGAATCAAAACAATAAAAATAATTGAAGAAGACCACAATGACACATTCATTTGTTAAAACACGATTTTTGCTTATAAATATGTTTTATGCATACTAGTTCAAAACCCAAACTTCATTCCATATCTCCTAGGGGCTCCCTCCCATAGCCATGTTGCAGAGAGTCTACTCCTGAAATATTGATCTAGACTCTTGGACTTTACTGAGATTCTGCCAAGGCACCTTTGTTCCATGAACTGTAAAACTCTGAAATTATGGTTGAAACCATCTATTGATCTAGAATAAAGGCCTTTTTTAGATATCTGAGAGAGATTGAAATCATGGCAAAAGTAACAGGGCAATGTGAGGATTTGGGTGAGTCTCAGATAAAATCCTGAAGAGTCTGGACTAACAAGATGATGCTGGGAAGAAAAGGAGTACATCAGGAAACCATGGATAATGATACCAGTACTGTTATAGGCAAATATAAAGATGGGTAGAAAGATATATATATATATATATATATATAT
>NC_058135.1:3725198-3815848 GCF_016433145.1 Gracilinanus agilis | reverse complement strand
CGCGCGCGCGCTCAGATTTCGCGTGCGTTCTTGACTTAATGGGGTCCTAAGTCTTGCTGCTCTCAGGAACAGGTCCCGGAGCTGCTGATGACTCGATGGGTGCCCCAAACTTGCTCTATTTCTTTTTAGCTGGGTTCAGAGCTATAGGTGAGTGTGGAGGGGGTGGGGGTGGGGCGGTTGCTCAGCTCGCGCTTGAGTGAGAGCCCTTTTTAGCTTGGAAATGTCTCGATTCCACGTACCTTCCACGCTGTGCCCTGTTGTGGGGTTCCTCCGTTCGTCTGGACTTGTTTTTATGTCCCCTTGAGGAGTTTTGTGTGTTTTGGTCAGGAGAGGTTTAGAGCTGCTTCTTACTCTGCCGCCATCTTAACCCGGAAAAACCCCACAATAAGCTTTTAATGAAAGTTAATTGACTGACTGAACTGCTGATCTTGACAAATGAGAGTCATCAATCCCAGATATATTATATCCTCAGATACTGAAAGAACTAGAAGATGTGATTGCTGAGCATCTCTCTAAAATACTTGATAGATCAGGTAAAACTAGAGAGATATTGCCAAAAGGGGAAGTGAATAAAGTCTGTAAACTACAGGCCATTAAGGTTGCCTTTTATCTCTAGGTAGATTCTAGAACAGTTATTGAAGAGAAGACAACGTATCTCTAATAGGAAACAATGATAAAAAATCATAAGATTTACCTTAATCAAAAATAAGTCAAGATACATTTATCTGAATTTTTTTTGGTAGGTTCTGTGAGAATAAAATTGAATGAATACTCCTGATATTTCAACTTAAAGAATTTAATAATAACAAAAATGAGAGAGAGAGGGATTCCTTCAGCCAAGTTAGCCAGGGATACACATCTGCCACGCTTTACCAAAGCAAAGCCCAAAAGAGCCTCACTAATTGGGTTTCAGCCAAATTTATCTCTCAAATGTAATGATGTAAAGTGATCATGTAACTTAAAAGGATACAGTTCAAGTGCATCAAATTTCCACCCACACAGTTCTAAATTTAGAGTTGTAGTATGATGGAATGGATAGAGTGATGGACTCAGAACTAGGAATATTGGAGTTCTAATCCTTCCTCATACATTTTGGAACCATGACTTCAATCAAACCACATTATATCAGAGTTCTAAAAGCAATTTTAAGTTTCAGAGAAGGTACTATCTTGCATCAGTAGAAAGAGCTTCCTCACTGAGGAGTTCCTTATATCACTAATACTACAGATTAAATCCTTTTAAATTCTGGTGATTTTGTAGATATATATTATGTAGATTTTATAAAATATGTGATAAAATATTTCATTCTCTTTAATCAAAGCAAAGAAGCATTAGCTACACTAAATAAAAGTTGTTAATGGTTCAGTGTCAGCTTGCTTAAATGATTCCCATGGACTATCTCTAGGATCTAAGGTAGGCAGAGCCAAGATGGTGCTTTAGGAGCAGCACAAGCTGGAACCATTCCAAACTACTTCAAGAATCCTCTGAAACCAACCTCAAAATAGTTCCTCAAAATAACTTAGGTCATAGAGACAACAAAGAGACAGAGTGAAGGGGCTCTTCTATGGAAAACAACTTGAAAGGTAGGCACAGAGGCAATTTTCATGGGAAAAGGGGGGAACCAGAAGTAAAACTGCCCATGGAGGAGTGCATGCCCCACCTTCTGCACCAAGTTCTGAGCTTGGGCATAGTCCAATTTGAGAATCCCAGGACTCTGCTGTTACGATTAAAAATGATAAAGGTAGATATAATGAGGGAAATTAATATTTTAATTGCCATGGCCATGTTGGTAAAATATATATGACCATGCCTGACTATCCTTAAAAATGCCACCTATCTTTATCTCCAACCATCTTCCTCCTCTCACATGCCAGAGAGCCCGCCCAGGTAGCAAAAAGAGAGTCTCAAGGCTGACCTCTGAATTTAAGTCGAGCTTAACGTTGGTTCCCATTCTCTGACCTAATCACGTCAGGAACCGGAAACCCATTGGATCATGGGGAATGTAGTCTCAAAGTCCCCATGTGTCTACAGGAAGTTTGTAAGATGCTTTTAAATGGCACCTCCCTGAATTCCAAACACACACTGCCTAAGATATCAGCAAAGTACCCCTCACATACTCCATTAAATCTCATGTCCTGGCACTAGACCACAGTGAGTCATTCAAAGTCCACAGTTCTTGGCCTTTTCATGCCTGTGCTGTGGTGAAGTGCTTAGCCCTAGGGAAAAATAGCTCAAAATAATGTTAAGTCCTGCAAACCATCAGCAGAGGAGATAAAATCAGTAATTTTCAGAATGCCTAGTCCACAGCCCCCCCCCCAAATTAATTTTAAAAAGAGCTGAAAAAAATGAGTAAACACTTAACCATAGAAAATGTTATGGAGACAAAGAAGAACAAGGCACAGATTCAGTGGGGAACAGTGCAATCAAAGCAGCCACATGCAAAACTTCAAAGAAAGATGGGAATTAGTTTTAGGTGCTAGGAGAACTAAAAAAATTCAAAAATCAAATAAGAGAGGTAGAAGAAAAATGGGGAAAAGAAATGAAAATAATGCAAAAGAAAATAGAAGTTTAAAAAGCAAAATTGGTCAAGTGGAAAAAGAGGCACAAAAATCCAATGAAGAAAAGAGTTCTGAGAAAAGTAGAATGGCCAAAAAGGAAAGGGAGAATCAAGATATCATAGAAGAAAATCAGTCTTTAAAATTTATAATTGGCAAAATAGAAGCTAATAACTACATGAGACTTCAAAAAACAACAACACATTTAGAATAATGAAAAATTAAAATAAAACATGAACTATCTTATTGAAATAAACAAATGACCTTGAAAATAGATCCAGGAAAGACAATATAAGAATCATTGGACTACCTAAAAATCTTTGTCAAAAGTAAAAAGAAAAAGGAAAAGCCTAGGCATCACATTACAAGAAATTATCAAAGAAAACTGCCCTGATATTCTTGAAAAAGAAGGAAAAATGGAAATTTAAACAATTCACAGATCACCTCATAACTAAATCCCCAAATGACAAATCTCAAGAATGCTATAACCAAGTTCAAGTGCTCCCAGTCCAAGGAGAAAATATTGCAAGCAGGCATAAATATGCAATTCAAATATCAAATATCAGTCAGGATTACATAGGATCTCGTAGGTTCTACATGGAGAAACCAGAAGGCTAGAATATGATATTCCAGAAGGCAATGGAACTGAGTTTACAACCAAGAATAACCTGCCATCAAAACTGACTATATTCTCTCAGGGGAAAGTATGGTAGTTTAATAAAATTATAGATTTCCAAGCATTTCTATGATCTATGGTGGTGATGGACAAACTATTCCCCGTGGGCCAGATCCAGGCCATAGTTTGCCCATCACTGCTTTCAGCAAACTATGGCCTGGATCTGGAGTTTGCCCATCACTGTAAAATCAAAGAAACTATTTATTGATTTGGATGAGAGAACAAATGACATGCTAACCAAATCGGCAGATGACGTAGAAAAGCTAATATCATGCATGGCAAAGTTAAGATCCCAAAATAATTTTGCAGGGCAGAAAACTGGTTTTAAACTAAGATGAAATTTAATAGTAATGTCTTTTTCTTGAGTTTAAAAAATAATGTTTATAATTTTCAATTTGGCAAAACATGATAATACAATAGGTTGAAAAAATATATTGGGTTCTTAATGGAATAAAAGTTTAATATGAATCAAAAGTGCAGCGCAGACAAATACAGGAATTATATGAACATAACTACAAAACTTTCCACATAATTAAAACTAGATCTAAACAATTGGAAAAAATTAATTGCTCATGAGTAGGATGAGCTAACATAATGAAAATGACAATTTTACCCAAATTAATTTACTTATTCAATGCTATTTCTATCAAACTACCAAAAAACTTTTTACTGAATTAGAAAAAAAAACTATAACAAAGTTCATTTGGAAGAACAAAAGGTCAAGAACATCAAAGCAAATAATGAAAAGAAAAAGTAAAGGATGGGGGCCTAAAAGTACCAGATCTTAAACTGGTTAAGAGACAGAAGGAAAGATCAGTGGAATAGACTTGGGATAAATTACCTCAGCAAGGCAGCATATAATAAATCCAAAGATTCCAGCTCTTCGGACAAAAATCCACTATTTGATAAAAACTGCTGTGAAAATTAGAAAACAGTAGGGGAGATATTAGGTTTAGATCAACATCTCACATCCTAATCCTAGATAAACTCAGAATGGGTGAATGACTTGAATATAAAGAAGGAAACTGTAAGTAAATTAGGTGAACACAGAATAGCATACCTATCAGATCTTTGAGAAAGGAAAGATTTCAAGACAAGCAAGAATTAGAAAAAATTACAAAATGCAAAATAAATAATTTTGATTACATCAAATTAAAAAGGTTTCATACAAACAAATCCAATGCAACCAAAATTAGAAGGGAACCAACAATTTGGGAAAAAAATCTTTCTAACAAAAACCTCTGACAAAGGTCTAATTACTCAAATTTATAAGGAGTTAATCAATTGTACAAAAAATCAAGCCAAGGACTTCCAGATTAAGGTGGCTGCAGAGTAGTAGCAGTACTCTTTACTCTCTTCACCACCAACCAGATATGATACATCAAAAGAACAACAATAACAACAAAAACAATCAAGATGAATGAAGGGGCTCCACAATAGGGCACAGTATCAAAGGTACATGTGATTTGGGTATTTCCACACTAAAAGGGGATGAAATAGTTCCCACAAAAATGTGAGCTGATCAACTCTCACCTACCCCACCTATGATGCCAGAGTCAGGGCCAATATGCCAGAATTACAGTGAGCATGGGGCAATCTCTAGGTCTTGGCAACTTATTAAGAGCACCAGGGATGTGCTTCTGCAAGCAGCTGCAGTCGAGACCCCAGGAAGCTAAAGAGCGTGGACCTTGGGTGAGGAGTTGGAGTTCGGAATCGCGCCAGGTAGTGGAGGCCATGGGAAGACTTGAAAAGTAGCCTCAGGCAAAAGAGCAAATGGGAGGCAATCTCTGGGTTCTTGGAAGCTGACCAAGAGCACCAGGACATAACCCAGGGAGAAGCTAAACTTGAGACCCCAGGAGGCTAAAGAGCCTGGACCTTGGGTGTGGAGATAGAGGCAGCATACAATAGAATCCCAGAATCAGGCTGGACTACCATGTGGTCACAGCTGGGTAGAATGGTGACAGCACCCTCTGTCCCCTGTATCTTTTTCTTGTTTTCATTCTTGGTTTTGTCTGTGGCCTTATCCTGGTTTTCCCCCTGAATAAATTTCAGTTGTAGAATAGTCTTGGCATCAATTTCCTTGCCCTCCTTAATCTCCCTGTTTATCTCAATGAGTTCCTTTATCTGTTGTTTTAGTGCCTCAGTGATTTGAGTGGTATCATCCTTCTTGCCAAAGATATGCCTAATTAATTTTCTGAGAGCCCAGTAGCTTTAGAACAGTGACAGTAGGATTGCCCCACAAGTTGGTATGAAAACCATAACCTGCCCAGTACTAATAGTCAGCCATTTATATGTGTCATAGAGACTAAACAGCTCCAGCAAGTATTGGGGTATCAAAATGACCCACAAATTATAAGCCCCTACCCATATGCTATAGAGCAAAATAGTACTGCTCACTACTATGAAAATCATCCTACTCAGAGAATAATCCATGTTGTAACTAGTTAATAAGGTCCAGAAACTGTAGCTGGCTGGCCAAATGATAAAGATGCAGCAGACCCAGAGGCTTAGCTGGGAAAGTCAAGCCTCAGGTGGGGAAAGGAAAGTAAGTTGATAGAACTCCTCCTCCCCCCTCCCTTGGCAATTCAGGACTCTGGCTACTGATCCTTAACTGAAAATATGGTGAATCAGTGGCTGCTGCTGATCTGACTAATCCTTTTCAGAGCTGGATTCAATATCAGAAGGAATAATCTCACAAGTAATTGAAGACTCTTGTTATCAGAATCTTATTCCCAATCAAGGATGGATAATATGTTCAGAAATTATTTTACAGCTGAACTCTCTCATAGAATCCCAACTCCCACAGAAGCAGGAAAAATGGAGGATGCTTTGGGTAATGTATATATATACATATATAGGCCTATGTAGTTTAGATCAGAGGAATCTCACATCAAGAGACTTAGATTAAATAAGGGTTTAACAACTTGGAGGGTATAGGGTTGATGGAATATGGAAAGGAAGGAGGAGTAGGTCAAAGCTGTCTAATAATCTTTGGTGCTGACAGGATGGCTTCTCCCCTAATGGGACAAAAGCCCAACGCAGAAACTTGTCGCCTATCTTCCTCATAAGCTAGTCTACTTCTCTATATAAACTAAGTATAAGTACAAGATGGTTTAAAGATGATCTTCATTGGGGATCTGAAGTTATTGAGGTTTTGTTGTGACTATTGTTAGTTGGATTTCTTTGCAGCAGTAATTAAATCAGGGTCAATGTGAGACAGTCTTAATGATTGCCTATATGGATAAAAGGCTGATTACCCCCCAAGCTCTTTTGGTCAGAGTTATGCTAGGCCTCAGAAAGTAGTAGTAATCCCACCACCCTCTTCCTCCCAGCACCCTGTCCCAGGAAAGATTGAGTCACAAAGTTTGGGGTGCTCCTTATATACTCACATTCTTAACTGCCCTTAACTATATTTCTCTTGGGGTTCCATGGAAATGCACCCCACTTAAGATTCTTCAAGCTACATAGCACAGACTCAAAAAGTAACCTCAGGCAAAAATTGTTAAATAGCTTCAGAAACAAAGAGCCTGCCCTCCTCACTCAAACTTTTGGCTGTGAAGAAAAAACAAGCATAGTGATAGCGAGCAATGAAATATAACCTTCTACCACAAGAAAGAAGAAGAGAATAGCACTGACCCTGGATAATTTTACTGAGAAAAAATCCATAGCACAGAGCAGACAGCAGAGGAGGACAAACAAATAAGCACATCCAAACCTTCACCCAAAAATGGAAATTGGTCACAAGCTCTTGAAGAGTTCAAATCTGAGATCATGAGAAAGGTGGAAGAGATCTGGCAAGAAAAGTGGGAAATAACTCAAAAAGAAATTAACCGTTTAAAAGACACAAACTCCCAATTGGAAAAAGAAGCCTCAAAATCAAAGATAACGATAAGCAAATTGGAGACAAAAATTAAACAGCTGGAAACCATGTAAAACAGGATAGACCAAACTGAAAAGGAAAATCAAAAGATTGTAGTAGAAAACCAGTCTTTAAAGACCAGAATTAGGCTAATTGAAGCAAATGAGCTCACAAGACAGCAAGAATTAATAAAGCAAAGTCAAAAGAGTGACAAAATAGAAGGAAACATGAAATATCTCACTGAGAAAATTGATGACATTGAAAACAGATCTAGAAGAGATAATTTGAGAATTATTGATCTACCGGGAATTTTGACACTTAATATAAGAAATTATCCAAGAAAACTGCCCTGATGTTCTTCAACAAGGGGGCAAAATAGAAAGAATCCATAGGTCATTCTCTACATTAAATCACAAAAGACAACCCCCCAGGAGTATAATTGCCAAATTCAGGAGTTTCCAAGCTAAGGAGAAAATTTTATAAGAAGCCAGAAAGAAAGAATTCAGATATCAAGGAGCACCCAATCAGGATTACACAGGATCTGGCAGCCTCCACACTAAAAGACTGCAAGGCTTGGAATATGATATTCAGAAAGGCAAGAGAATTGGGTCTACAACCAAGTATCACCTAGCTCTCAAAACTGACTATATACTTCCAGGAGAAAGTATGGGCATTCAACAAAATAGAAGATTTCCAAGTGTCTGCAAAGAAAAGACCAGATTTAAGAGGAAAGTTTGATATCCAAACACAAAAATCAAGAGAAACATGAAAAGGTAAATAAGAAAGAGAGGGGAAAGAATTTTTTTTTAATTTGCTTCTTTAAGGACTTCAATAAGATAAAATTATTTGTATTCCTATATCAAAAATGTTATGTGTAACTTGCAAAAATTATATTTACTATTATAGTATTTAGAAGAATTATTCATAGGGAGAAGGTTGGGATACCAAGTGGTCTAAGAAGATGTGTAAAAAAAGAAAAGGGGCAAGGGGAATAAAAGATGACACCAAGATAAACTTGAAAGAATAAGAAAAATAGGATAATCTATACCACACAAAGAGGTGCATGGGAAGGGGTAGGGAAGAACACTATTATAAGAAGGAGAAGAAGAGAATACACAATACTTAAACCTTACTCTCAGTAGAATCCATTCTGAGAGGGAAGAGCAGCTAGATCCTTCAGGATTTTGAATTCTATTTTACCCTATGGGGAAAGTCAGAAGGGAAAAACCAAGGTGGGCAATGGGGTGGAGAGTTCAAAAAGGAAGGGAAAGAGAAGGGGGGAGGAAATTTAATAGACCTTAAAAATAATAATAAGAGGGGAACAAAAAGGTAGGCGCATAAAGAGAAGTGAGGGTGGGGATAAGGAGGACTTGGAAGAGGGAAAAAGGGGGTTCTTGGTTGGATATACTAAAATTTAAGGTGTGGTCTCCAAGGAACTGAATAAATACCAAATCCTAAAATTATTTTAGTAATTTATTAACAAAATATAAGAGACAGTGGAAGTAGAGAGATGAGAAGAGGGTAGAGGAAGAGATTTGTATTCAAGTCTGGGATTTACTCCAGCAAAGCTCCAGAGGCCCAGCCAGAACCTAAAAGTCAATTAACAAGGGATTTAGCCACAAGGGCTTCTCCCAATCAAGGGAGCCTCCTGGAGGCTAATCCCTCCTGGGAGGTTAAAGGAGTCAGCCTTCTTCACTCACCATGTATAATTCTAAGAGTGAGATTTAAGAGCAGTCTCACCAAGGTCTCAGTGTCCCAGGTCCAGCTGTCTTCCACATCCAAGGAAGAACCAGAAGAGAGCTGCTTCAGATCCAAGACACCAACGAGGATGCGAAGAGCCTGCTCTTCGCTTGGTTGGGTCTCTGGAGGTAGGATGGTGTGGCGAAGAATGAAATGAAAACGAGCCAGAGTGCAAGTCAAATTGCAGAGGCTGTTCCTTCTCTTGCCATCTACTGATTTTCATTTTTATACCTTCTTTTCTTTATGATTTCATACAGGTTTTTTTCTTCCCATACATTCAAAATCACATATTAACTTTTGAAACATCATAAGATTGGCATTTACTAATTATCTTACTGTGGTTAAACAAAGAAGCAAGCTTGTCAAGAATTATTCATTATGGGGTGGCTTAGTTGGAACTTATTCTTTTCAGCCATGCATAAGGTACAAGTACATCAGTTCCTAGCTAAGCATAATAGTTAATTATATTTTAACTAATTATATTATGTAAATAGTTACATTATACTATTCATTCCCATCATCAATCAAAGAGATTGTTATGGTAATTGATTATATCCAATAAGATACAATAATATCAGTCTGGTCCAAGTTTTGTTCCCATGGTGTTCTTTCTGTTATAGGATCACTAAGAATACAGTTCTGGTAGGGTGATTCTGTGCTAATTTATCATTGCCTTAATTTCTTTGTGTTTCACTGTTTCTTTGGTCTGTAGGAGTTTGGGAATAAACTCAGGCCAGGTATTTTCTTGCTGGGAACTTTAGAAACTTGCATTAACTCACTAACTGCTGGTTTTCTGCTGGGCTGATTCTAGGGGAAATTTCTATACTCTAGGGGGTTGTACAGGGGTTTATTTTGGGATAGTGGGTAGTCTATGGCTGCGATTGTTCTTGCCATGAACCTGTATTGTTTTTCTGTGTCTCCTTGGAGCCAGATAAGGATATCGATTGTAATAATTTTAATGCAAATGAATGTCACTGCAACAAGAGTCACATAGGTTAAAATGAGTGTGGAATTTCCATCCTGCTGACAACCTGCCATGCTGGATTGTCAGAGCTTGTGAGTAGCTGTGCTAACCTCACAGCCTCGATGATGTCCAGCACAAGGAGAGAGAAAAAAAACTGAACTCACTGAACTCTCTTTTAAAGGCACTTCTTTTGTGTCACTTCCTGTGTCTTCCTCTTAGTTTAAGAGTCCAATCACAACACACGCTTTTCTTGGGACTGCCCAGGAGGCAGTTGGTAAATTCTAATTTATCACTCACTTTAGTACATGTTGGTCACAGACCTCTCAACTTGTGAGTTAAGTGGAGTTGTTTACACTTTTGGTGATTAGATTTGAGAATGGGCAAGGTAGATTTAATCTCATTATCACAGATTGATTAAAAGCAAACCACTGGTTTAAAAAGAAATAGTGCAAGAAGAAATGACAGAACGAGGGGATTAGATGAAAATGTTGAGATATACACTGATAACAATTATGACTCTGAATGTGAATGGGATGAACTTGCCCATGAAACAGAAGCAAATAGAGTGGATTAGAAATCAATGTCCTAAAATATGTTGTCTACAAGAAACACACATGAGGCAGGTAAACATACACAGGGCAAAGGTTAAAGGCTGGAGCAAGCTCTACTGAGGTTCAACTGAGAAACAGAAGACAAGAGTTGGAGTCATGATATCTGAAAAGACAAAGTAAAAATAGATCTGATTAAAAGAGATAAGGAAGGTAATTACATCCTGATAAAAGGCAGTATAGACAATGAGGAAATATTGGTATTCATCATGTATGCACCAAATGGTATAGAATCCAAATTTCTAAAGGAGAAACTGGCAAAGCTCAAGGAAGAAATAGATAGTAAAACTATACTACTGGGAGACCTGATCTATCAGATCTAGATAAATCAAACCAAAAAATAAATAAGAAAGAGGTAAGAAAGGTAAATGAAATCTTTAAAAAATTAGAGTTAATAGATATGTGGAGTAAAATAAATAGGGACCAAAAGTAATGCACATTCTTTCCAGCTGCACATGGTACTTTCACAAAGATTGGCCATGTACTAGGGCATAGAAACATGGCAAACAAATGCAAAAGAGCAGAAATAATAGATTCAATCTTTTCAGATCATAATGCAATAAAAATAATAATTAGTAAGAGTACATGGATAGGAAATAAAAAAATTAATTAGAAATCAGTTAAAGAACAAATCATAGAAACAACTAACAATTTCCTTGAAGAGAATGACTATGAGATATCCTACCAAAACCTGTGGGATGAAGTCAAAGCAGTACTTAAGGGGAAATTTATATCCTTGAGTGCATATATTAACAAATTAGGGATGGCAAAGATCAATGAATTGGGCATGCAAATAAAAAAAACTAGAAAGTGAACAAATTAAAAATGGCCAGATGAAAACTAAATTACAGATCATAAAAATTAAAAGAAAAATTAATAAAATTGAGAGTAAAAAACTATTGAATTAATGAATAAGACTAGAAGCTGGTACTATGAAAAAACAAATAAAATAGACAAAGTACTGGTAAATATTATAAAGAAAAGGAAAGAAGAAAATGAAATTAACAGTATCAAAGATGAAAAGGGAGACCTCACCTCTAATGAAGAGGAAATTAAGGCAATCATTAAAAACTATTTTGCCCAATTATATGGCAATAAATATAGTAATTTAGGTGATATGGATTTATTTTAGAAAAATTTACAGAAATATAAATGGCCTAGATTAACAACAGAAGAAATAGAATACCTAAATAATGCCATCTCAAACAAAGAAATTGAGCGAGCCATCAAAGAACGCCTTAAGAAAAAATCCCCAGGACTAGATGGATTCACAAGTGAATTCTATCAAACTTTCAAAGAAAAATTAATTCCAATACTACACAAACTATTGGACATAATAAGCACAAAATGAGTTCTACCAAATTCCTTTTATTACACAAACATAGTACTGATCCCAAAGCCAGGTAGATCAAAAACAGAGAAGGAAAACTACAGACCAATCTCCTTAATGAACATAGATACAAAAAACTTAAATAGAATACTACCAAAAAGACTCCAGAAAGTGATCATGAGGTTTATCCCTTATGATCAGGTGGGATTTTTACCAGGAATGCAAGGATGGTTCAACATTAGAAAAACCATCCACATAATTGACCATATCAACAAGCTAACAACAAAAACCACACGATTATCTCAATAAATGTTGAAAAAGCCTTTGACAAAATATGACATCCATTCCTATTGAAAATACTAGAAAGTATAGGAATAGAAGGGCCTTTGCTAAAAATAATAAACAGTATATATCTAAGACCATCAATAAGCATCATCTGCAATAGGGATAAATTAGAAGCATTCTCAATAAGATCAGGAGTGAAACAAGGATGCCCTTTATCACCTCTATTATTTAACATTGTACTAGAAACACTAGCAGTAGCAATTCAATTAGAGAAGAAAAATAAATTGAAGGTATCAAAATAGGCAATGAGGCAACCAAGCTATCCCTCTTTTCAGATGATATGATGGTCTACTTAAAGAATCTCAGAGACTCAACTAAAAAGGTAGTGGAAATAATCAAGAATTTGAAAAACACTAATTACTCACGGGTAGGACAAGCTAAGATAATAAAAATGACCATCCTACCCAAACTAATTTACTTATTTAGTGCCATCCCTATCAAACTACTAAAAACTTTTTTTACTGAATTAGAAAAATGTAAAACAAATTTCAATTGGAAGAACTAAAGATCAAGGGAAATAATGTAAAAAAAATAAGAAGGAAGGTGGCCCAGCAGTACTAGATCTTAAATTGTACTATAAAGCAGTGGTTATCAAAACATTATGGTACTGGCTAAGAAACAGAAGGGAGGATCAGTGGAATAGACTTGAGTAAGTGACGTCAGTAAGACAGTCTATGATAAACCCAAAGAGTCCAACTTTTGGGGGAAAATATCCAGTATTTGACAAAAACTGCTGGGGAAATTGGAAAACAGTAGGGGAGAGATTGGGTCTAGATCCATGTCTCATACCCTACACCAAGATAAATTCAGAATGGGTAAATTACTTGAATATAAAGAAGGAAACTATAAGTAAATTAGGTGAAATCACAATATTATACTTGTTATATATTTGGGAAAGGAAAGATTTTAAAAGCAAGCAAGAGTTAGAAAAAAAGTACAAAATAATTTTGTAAAATTGCAAGAAAGTTTGTAAAATAAAGAATTTTGATTACATTAAATTAAAAAGGTTTTGTACAAACAAAATCAATACAACCAAAATTAGATGAGAAGCAACAAATTGGGAAAAAATCTTTATAACAAAAACACTGACAAATGTCTAATTACTCAAATATATAAGGAGCTAAATCAATTGTACAAAAAAAATGAAGCCATCTTCTAATTGATAAATGGACAAGGGACAATAATAGGCAGTTTTCAGATAAATAAATCAAATTTATCAATAAACATATTTGAAAGTGTTTTAAATCTCTTATAATTACAGAAATGCAATCAAAACAGCTCTTAGATGCCACCTCACAGCTAGCAGATTATCTAACATGACAGTAAGGAAAGTAATAAATGTTGGAGGGGATGTGGTGAAATTGGGACATTAATGCATTGCCATTTGAGTTGTTAATTAATCCAACAATTCTGGAAGGCAATTTGGAAATAGAGCTTTAAAAGACTGTCTGCCCTTTGATCCAGCCATAATATTGCTCGATTTCTACCCCAAAGAGATAATAAGGAAAAATAAAAATATTTATAGCCATGCTATTTGTGGTTGCAAAAAATTGGAAAATGGGAGGATGTCCTTCAATTTGGGAATGGCTGAACAAATTGTGGTATCTGATGATGATGGAATATTGTTGTACTGAAAGGAATAAAGAACTAGAGGAATTTCATGTGGAATGAAATGACCTCTAGGAATTGATGCAGAGTGAAAGGAGCAGAACCAGAAGAATATTATACACAGTGACTGATACATTGTGGTGTAATCAAATGTAATGGACTGTTCTACTAGCAGCAATGCAGTGATCCGGAGCAAGGCTGAGGGACTTATGAAAAAGAAAACTAGCTACATTCAGAGGAAGAACTGTGGGAGTAGAAACTCAGAAGAAAAACAACTTCTTATACACATGGGTTGATGTGGTTATGATTTGGGATGTAGACTCTAAACAACCAATCCAGAGCCACTATCAATAATATGGAAGTAAGTCTTGATCAATGACACATGTAAAACCTAGTGGAATTATGTATTGGCTATGGGAGGGGGTGGGAGGAGGAGAGGGGAAGAACATGAATCATTTAACCATGGAAAAATTTCTTAATTAAAAAAGTACAATGGTGTTGTCAGTCTCCCTCAGTCATATCAAAATACACATAACATGCCTTGCTTTCATAGATGGAGAATTTATTATCATTATTAGCTGATATTTATAAAGTATTTTTAAATTTGTAAAGCTCTTAACATATATCTCATTTAAACCTCATAACCATCTTTTACAGTATGTACAGTGGTTATTATTCCAGTTTACCAAATGAGAATAATCAAGATTCATATAAGTTATGTGATTTTCTATAGTCACTATGCTAATAATTTCAGAGAATGAATTTTAGCCAGGATCTTCATGACTTCAATTTCAGCATCCTAGCACCAATAGATATTGAGTCATTCTTCCACTAGTCTATTAACAGAATCTATAAATCATATGTAATACTCTCTTCATATCTTATTTAAGTATACTCATTCTTTGAAAAAAGAATGACTATTGAGATTTAGTGAGTCTCTTGGTCATCTCATCAAAAATGATTGGAAGAAAAACAAGTGAAATCATGCCTAGGCCTCAAGCTCACTTGAATGTCCTTTCTCCCCTAAAAACTCAGTCTCAGTGGCTGGGGAGTTTAGAGTAATAAATCTGCAAGGGAGGTTACTGATTCATTTTATTTAAATTAGATGATGAATTACATCCATAACTATTTCATTAATTATAAAAGTATAAGCAGAAAATAGATTTTTGTTCAAATTATATAGTCACATTTATAGTTGTCAGTAACATGTCCCACTGAATATTAGTCTAAACTGCAGTAATCATCATGAAATAAAATTCTTCTCAATTTTTGTCCTCCTATTTGAAATAATTGATTCTCTGATCAAGCCTCACCAAAATGAAATGCATTCTTTTGCACATGCCTAGTGTAGGCTGTTGACATCCTCTGCAAATTTAATAGTGTTTGTAGCTTTTTCTTTGTAGACTATTACAGCCTGTGAAAGACATTTGGCTGTTTTATAGAGAATGGTCCTTTAGCTGCAAGCTGCTCTGGAGACTGACCATTAGTCCCAGGACAGTGGCCGTCTGCTTAGGTAATAGATTAGGAGTCCAAGACTGCCACCAACTGAAACCTGCATTGTTTTGTTTCCCCTGCATGAGGAGACGCAACAACTTTCTTTTCCTGTTAGTCTAGCTGCTAAAACAGAACAAATTTCAGCAACGAGGAGGGAAATTACAAGCAACAGGACACATGAGGATGGCTAAGGGGGCCAGTATTTCCTGGCACACAATGGCCGGAAAGGCTTTGCTTCATTATCAATGGGACCTGGATACTTTGATATGCCATTGTTTGAAAATGACTAAACAACATTTTTAGCTTGAATATTGTTACATTAGACTTGTTTTAAAAAAATAGCAGCAAATGAATCATGCAATTGTTATTCTTACTAATAATTTCTTTTAAATTTATTTGCCTTGATTTGACTTGCAATAAAAAAATTGTTTAAAAAATAAAAATCTTACATATCTCATTAATAAAATGAGTTTCATTTTAGAAAATAGTAAGCCACTATTAACAATAACTCTTTCCTCTTCCATAAGTGTTATTTATAGCCTTGTCTGAAGTAGAATGCAGCTTAAAAAGAAACAGTAGAATGCCTATGACATCACAATTACTGTGAATATTGAAATAACCCAAAAAATTTAGTAGAAATCTTAGAGACAGAGAGCCATTAAATAATCACTTAGTTGAGGTTACACAGAGTCCAAGTTTAATATTTTATACTTTTGTGTCAATTTAAGAAAAATAGAGGCAGAATTATATTACAACTTTTGATAGTGTCTATGCCATACTTGACTTATTATACTTCGTCCTAGAAAGTAGAGTGATGAGCAAAGAATAAATAAATGAAAAACATCTGTTAAGAACTTATTCTATGCCAAGAAACGTACTGAGTGCTGGGGACCTAGTTTAAAAACAAACAAACACACACACACACATGCACACACAGAGAGAGAGAGAGAGAAAAAAAAAACAAAACACAAGATCATCTCTTCCAAGAGGGAACTCGGAATGACATATGAAAGAATGGTGGCCATAAAGACATTTTTTTGGGGGGATGGGTACTTGCCTAGTTTCAGGACAAAGAGAAAGGAGATGCCTGGAATTTCTAGTCCAGTGAGATGTGAATCATGGTAAGGGGTCTGGCCCTAATTCAATATATTAGACAATTTAAAGTTGAGCTGGCAGGCTCATCAACTAAGAAAGCATAGCCCTAGCATGGCATTTCCAAAGCTAAATGGATTATGTCACTCAGAGCATAATCTCAGGAGATCTAATGCTAGCCAATGGGAATACAAAGATGAACTTAAAATAATTTCTTCTGTGATATAGCTTTTATTCAACATCGATAAGTGTACTCAAATATTCAAATGGATCTGTGGTTTCACTGATTTGGGAGTTCTCTCCATCATTATAAACTACAAACTATACATACTGCATATCCTACATGATTCATTCTTATTCTCCCAAAATGTCAACACAACAGTATCCGTTTCATATGCTATAGGTTCTCTCCACTTTCTACTGACATCCTGAGTACAGCAGTAGAGTACTCTAATGACTAAGTGGTCATCCCTCGCTTTTATTATATAATTGGAACATAATTTCTTTGTATTTGATAACATTTTTTATTCCTGTCCTGTGGTTGTATATAATGCATCCTGTTTATTTTCACTGTATACCTTTCTACTGCCTGCTGTGGGATACATTTATTCAGTTCTCCAAAAGTCAATAAAGTTCTAGATCTTACTAACATACAGTAACAGTGGCAGAGAGAAAACAACTCCTAGAAAGAGTCTTGGGGAACACCCATAGTTGGAAGTATGCTATAATAAAGAATAAGCAAACAAGAAGTTTTATAAGTACATACATTATTAATGAGGGAGAAAAAGCTGAGAAATATTTGCGTAGGCAAAAGTTTCCTATAAGAGACATATGAAGTGATCTTGAGAGAATTCCAAGGTGGAGGGGTAAAGAGACAAGCTCCCATGAGGCATGGGAAACATACAATTTAAAGACAAGGACACATGAGATTGACAGCCAAGCCTAGGAACAGGAAGTAGGATAGGTAGTTTGGATGAAATGCAAAGTATATAAAGGAGCATAATATAAAACAAAACTGGAAAAGGCTAGATTTTTTAGGGCAGGATGAAAGGTTTATATTTTATTTTAGGGACAATAAGGAGCCCCTAGAGTTTCTTGAGTAGGGAAGTGACAAGGTCAGTCAGAATTGAATTTTAGAAATGTTTTGGTCGTGAATAATCACAAATAAAAAGATCTTTCTCAGATAAACATAGAATTTCTTCAGTAAGATAACATAGTGGATTCTTTTTCTTTACATCATTACATTACCTTCCTTCTCTATTTCTCATTTTCCTTCCACTCTTCTAACATGCATGATGATTTCAAAGATCAAGTACCATTTGCTGGAAAGAATAAGGGGAGCAAAACCATCCACCAATTTTGTACTCCTGGATTTTTTTAAAGCTATCAATTTTGAACCCCTTTTTATTCTAATGAAGGTCTCTGCCTTCTCAGTGGGAAACATAATTCTCAATATTCTTATGTAAAATACCCCAAAGTAACAGGGTTATAAAATTCTGGCATGGTGATTTATTCCATGCACAGAGGTTATGGAATAAATAACAAACACACTTCTAATAACTAGTCTTCCACAAACTATTATCAACATCTAAAATGTGTGAGTTATAATCCCATGATAGATACTGAGGGTACTACTCAGTTCTGTTTGAGAAGAAAAAAAAAGTAAAGGATTCAAAGGGCCCTAAATCTAAAAATGTCATTTTGAAGACTGAACAGTAATTGTGGGTCTAAAAAATAAAGATTATCACTGTGTGAACCCCTATACTTTAAATCAGAATATCCCAATGGTTCTTGAACCCCATTACACAAAGTACAATTTTTTTAGTTACTTCTGCTGCCTCTGAGCAACTTTTCTCTTGACTATTCCACAAACCTGTCAAAACTCATAGAAATATTTTAATAACATGGCAAGGACAACAAATTTTCCCTCTCCCCAGACCAGGTTCCATGCCAGGATCAGCTGGCTCCATCCTTTCCCACCCCCCCTTGGAAATCTTTCATAAATCAGCTCCATTTAATTTGAGTAACCACATGCAGCTGCCTCGGGGGGAATGTGAGGGCATGAAGAGAGTTTCAGAGGAAAAAAAAGAGTATACTTTCTCAATCTCCAAGGTCTAGCTAGGGTAGGGGGAAGAGAAGATGTCAGTGGAAGAGAAAACATCTTGGTGAAAAGGAGAGAAATAATATTTACTTGTCATGAATGGATGTGGAATTGGAGACATATTTGAGTAGTTAAAGGTAGAGTTTCCTATTCTTCCCACACACCCAAGTAAACCATGTGAGGTAGGCAAGAAGGCAATAGAAGGCAAATTTTAGCAAGAAGTCCAGATTTGAGTGAATGCTAGCCTGCTCACATTCAATAGAAAAGTTACCTGTTTTTCCTTATACCTAAGGCATAAGGCCAACCCAGTATTTTCAATATGGGAAATATTAAAAACAAAGAAGACTTTGGCTGCTGGGGAAATGTTTAGACTGATCTCTTGGGGTTGTTCTGAAATGTACTCCATTAGAAATATATGCCTTATGTGAATTCATGCAATGTGAAGTGAGCAGAATCAGGAGAACATTGAACATAGTAATAGCAATATTTTAAGGATGATCAACTGCGAAAAACTTGGCTACTCTGATCAAGACAATGATCCAAGACAATTCCAAAGGACCATGAAAAATGGTCTCTACCTCCAGAGGGAGAACACTGTTGAATTCTAAATGCAGATTGAAGAATTTTTTTTGTTTTCTTTCTTTTTCTTGTTTAATTTTGTTTTTTTCTTTTGCAACAAGGATAATATGGAAATGTTTTGCATAAATCCATGTGTATAATCAATATTCAATTGCTTGTGATTTAAATTAAGTGGAGGGTGGCAAAGGACAAAAACAATATCAAGCAGCGGTCCTTACATACTGGGAACAAAGAAGAATGTCAGGATTTGAAGAATAGAACATAGTCTTGGGAGATGTGAAGAAGAGTAAAATGAGGGGAGGGGTAAATATTACTATCTCTAATTAATCTGGAGCAGAATTGTAATTCAATATGACTGTAGATGTCTTTGGGAAAGGGCTGTTATTTTGTATAGCCTCAGATGTAGGTCTGATCTTTTATCATTAATTTGTAAATTAAACTACTTTTTCAAATCTTCATGAGCCTTTGGCCTTTTAAGGGAAGTGAGGGAGTACCCTCAGGGAATGTCAGATAATGAAACTTCTAAGTTATCTAGACAAGATAGAGAAGTCACTGATGTGTCCAAAGTGTGGCAGGACCCTCTTTGTAAGAAGGGTTTCTACTCTTTCATAAGAATTCTAAGAAGAAGAATTGTATAAATTGGTAATAATAATACTATAGATGAACAGATAGTGTTTTGGAAAAATGGATTGAGAAGATCCTTTATCCAAAGAGCAAACCTGTGACCATAAGATTAATATAGAAAATAGGCACAAAATTTCATTAAAAAATAAAACTAAAAAGATAAAGTATTTTTAAATGAATGACAATATTTATAAAACAGAATTAAGTGTAGACTTAATATTTAGTTTTATTTAAATGCTGGCTCCCCAAAGAACTTGAAAACAGCTGTATTTGTTGATCTAATGTTACTCTGTAAGCCTGAACAGACAGTCTAAGAATCATTATAGTCCCAAGAGCGCCAGCTGTAATCTCAGGAACAGTGGTTGTCCACATTAAATACTTTGTCAAAGTATCCTCTATTATCTGTCTTAAATAGATTATTGGAATGAGAAGAGGATTTGTGCGGGAAAAAACCTGAAACATTGTTTTTTTTTCATTAGCTTCAACTCTATGTCTTCCATTTTAAAACATATAGCCAACAGAACTTTTGTTTGGTAGCTATTCCACTGAAAGTAATATGCAAGAGGAATATTGAGCTTTGTCTGAATTGTGTCCTAAATTAAGGGAAAGCATCTTTAAAGGATTTATATAAATAATAGGGAGAAATGAATGGTCTAGTATTTTAAAAGAAAAGTTGTCACGAGGAGAATAAGACATTCTCAAAGCTCAAATTCTGACAACAGAAATAGAAATGATGTCAGTGAAAAAGAAAAATGGTAATTGCCCATACTCAATTATATGAGTGCACCAGGACTTCATTAACAAACTTGGATTTGGTAAAAAAAAAATAAAAAAGAAAACATGAATCTGTTGAATTTGTAAATCAGGATAATTTAAGACTCCTTAAAGGAGTATAACATAAATAACCCTGCTCAATTAGCCACTTATCATAAACATCAGATAACATATTATTTGTTCAGTACATGTGTTCATTACTCTGACTGAAAAGTTATAGAGGAATTCATTATGGTCCTGAAAATCCTCCTGATGGGATATTATATTAATTGAACCAATCCTTTGAAACATTTCAGAGTTTCCTCAAAGCTATTTCTTATAATCACTCAAAGGAATTAAGGTTGATCATCTATAAAAGAAAGATGAAGTGGATGAAGAAACTCTGTTGTCCAGATTATAACATGATCTTGATGCACCAACTATAAGCCATTTTAATCAGTCTGTACACCTGGACAGACAATACAAATTTATATTCATTTGGACCCAGAGTTAAACAAGAGGAAAAGTAGAGACTAAGATAGCCTTCAGAAATTTGTGAACCTCTTTTAATAACCCCAAACTTCTCCCCATGCAGATATTCACTCCCTTTAACATTACTTTATCTGTTGTCTTCCCCATTAATATGTAAATTCCTTGAAAAGATTTTACTTTTGCTTCCATTTTTATTCCTTTTATTAGTATAATGATTTTTTATATTGTATTTTTAAGAAATAAATTCTCATTGATGGCCTGCCATGAAAGAAAAAGTTCATCTTTAAAAAACCCAACATTCTACTAATTTTTACCAGGGAGATATTAGCATAATAATTCAACTCAATAATTATTTCTTAAAGGTCTACTATGCTCAAGACACTGTGTTATGCACTTAGGATAAAAACATGAAAAAATAAATATAGCCCTTGCCCTCAAGGATATTATAATCTAACAAGAGAAAACAATACATATAAAGAAGTTGGAAAGGTGATGGGAAATCATGATTTATCTGGCCTGGAGTACCTTCCCATGGATTTGAAGGCAAGCAGAGCTACAGATGGAGAGAGGAAGGTGAGCTTCAAGTTCCAAATCCTGCCCATAACTTATAAAGGAAAGAGGAGGGAGAATCTTAGTGCTCCACATAGGAACCCTCTAATAAGAGGGGAGAGGAGGCTGAGGAAGTTGAAGATTTCAATATCCAAGTGAGTGAACAGCAGCTTATCCTGGGAGGGACAACTTGTTCTTTAAAGTTGAAACAAGCAGAGTTCTAGATAGACAAGTAAACATTGCATATGACAACCTCTAATTTTTTAAATGAGTACAACAGAGAATAATAGAGAGACATATTATATAAGGAGTCTGCACCGTATATATAGTAAATGACATCATTAGTGAATTATATAATTAGAATAAAAGAAGGGCTGCCCAAAAGTAGAAGACAGATGGACAGAGAGAAAACACTGTTGGTCCCCTGATTGTATCAAAGGAAAGAGAGAGGAAGGCCTCCAATATTTTGGGTGGATCCTTCTGTGGCTAACATTGTAGGATGTTGATTAAAATTAATATAATAAAGGCAGGTATAGAAATATTAAAATATGCACTATTAGATAAAATAAAAATTGATAAGGTCACTGATCTATTTGAAGATGACAACAAAATGGAAGTAAAAAAATGCTTTGATGAGATATAGAACATCCTGACCAATCTGAGAAACCTGTAAGACTTGTTGTTTTATAGTCAAAAAATACCACCCTCTGAAGAGGATGGGTAGATATTATGGAAAAAAATACAGAGAACTCCTGAAGGATTTTCTGGAAATGGGACTACCCCTAAGATGACTTCCAGGTGAAGACTTAAGAGCATGTATGCTTATCAGAAGAGACTTTCCTTTGTTATAAGTGATAAAAATGATAGCTTGCTCTCAACCTTTTTTTGAATTTTAGGTTTTTTTCTAGAATCCTACAGGAGAAAGAAAGAAGGGAGGGACTTTGAGTTTTACTCTCTTTATACTAGGGAGAGTTGATAGTGACATGCATCCTAATAAATATGTCCAGGAAGATTTTTTTGAAAATGAACTTTCCCAACTCACATGAAAGTATTAGCTGGGAAAATGTTTGCATGCTTTTAACAACACATTGTCAAAAGTAGATATTAATTTGCTCCTATGGTCAAAGCTTGAAGTTCATGGACAGTGTTCCTGAACTTCAACCTCTTTTATGGAAGAAGAAAGACTTAACCTTTCTAGACAGCAGAAATTTGCAGAATCTAGCCTGCTAACCAAGAAGAGAGATTCCCCAGAAAACACCAGCCTAGTTAGCTGATCCATTACCCACCCAAATTTCCAGCCATCCCAAATTCAAGAGGTTAGGATCCTGAATTCCAAAAGAGAAAATGAAATTTCCTGAGAAGTTTTGCCTTTTAGAGAGAATAGTGGGTTGGCAACATGTTTCTGGATGTTGAGTAGCAAATATGTGACATGAGAATACAAAAGATCAAGAGATCCCATCCACTACTATTAAAATGATTTAAACTGTGGTCTGATGACAAAGGGGATTGATTATCTATTACCTATAAAATTTGTCTTTTGAGAAATAATCTAAATATCATTGGAAGTTGTAAGTCCTGATGTAGAATGTAGGACCCTTTGAGAGAAATAGAGATGCACCTGAATGTCAGAGTTCCCCCAATGGAAACTCTGAATTCAATTCCATTCTGAGGGCAGTTTACAAGCTGGGTGTTTTAATGTTTAATTTTAGGTTTGCTAGAGTACTTTATTTTTTCTTTCATATTCTTGGGGGTGAAATAGACAGTCCTCTACTGACATATGTTTGTAACCTTGAGTTATTATATGGGATGTGGGGCCCTTGTAGCCACATTTGTGGTAAGCTAAAAATGGTCTATTTCAAAGTTACTTTTGGAGGTTGTCCCAAAGTAAACTCAAAGGAGCTAAAAAGAGAAAATGACCTTATTTAGTGAACCTTGAGAATCAGACTCAATCTGCATGATTTTGAAGAAGTGAGGATGTACATTGATAGGTACAGCTCTCCAGTTCTTCTCTACAATGGCATACTCAGATCAATAACAAAAATATTTCATGTGGGAATAAGCAGTATATTGGGTTTAAAGAGCAAAATTCTCTTTTTTTGTATTGGTTTATATAAGATTCACTCTCACTCCTCCCAAATACCTCAGCAAATTAAAAAGCTCAAAACATTTTAATTTTCCTTCTTAAAAAAATGTTATCATTTATATTGTTCCCTTTTCACCTTTCCCTGATGTCCATCAACTAAAAAAGTGAAGAAAATATTTTAAATTGATTTTTATAACATGCATGCATAGCCAAGATGAATAAATCTCCACATGCATTATGTTACAAAAATTATACCTCATTCTGCATCTTAATTACATCATTACTACTTTGGAATCAGTGCTTTGGTTGTTATATTTTGTTTTCTAAATTTTTGAGGTTTGTCTTTACAGTGGTATGTGCTTGTGTATATGTGTATGTATGTATAGAATGTATAAAATATGTGCATATTTCTCTTGGTTCTGTTTTACTTCACTATATCTGTTCATACCAATCTTTCCAAATTTTTCTAAACCTATTTTATTCATCATTTCCTGCAACACAAAAGTATTCCATCACATCCATAAAGCAAATATGTTCATTCACATATTAGGAGATTTTCCTGACATGTGATTTGAGATATTAATTTATATTTAATTTTTGGTAGATTGCTTTCCTCATAATTCTTATGGGGTGCTGAGTCTATACCCTAGTAAATAAGGTTTTATATTTATCAAAAGCAAGATTTCTGTATTTATTTGCTCTTCTATGTTGCATAACTAATCTATTCTACTGATAGGCATCTCTTTTGGAGATTTTTAAATGTGTTTCCTTGCATTTCACAATTTCCTGTTGTTTCTGTTCCTTGCTCTTTTTCCCCATAGAAATTCCCAAGGGTCAAGCATTTTGTTTTGTTTTGTTTTGCTTTTGCTTTTGCTGCTGTTCACTCAGTTTCCACCTGTAGACTGGGAAAATCTGCACGTTGCTAGCCATTTCTGTCTTAGCTTCTGGTTCACATGTTTTTTGACCTGGGGTTGTCTTCAGTGCCACAGCAGAGGTATCTCTTTTGAAATCTTGTAGTTCTAAGACTCCTTTTACAGCATTTCTTAATTTCCTTTGAGAACTGTGACCTATTTTTCTGCCTCTAAATGAATTATGCTATTTTTTCTAGCTATATAAAATAATTTCTTGGCAGTCTGAATTGTATTGCACTAAAAAAGTAAATTAATCTAGGTAATATTGTCATTTAACTCCGCCAAGGACTTGCTATAGAAACTGCAACCTCATTGAACCAACAAAACCAACGATCGCCTAGTCTGGAAGATTGCTCTCCAACAGAGTCCATGACGTGTGCTGGCAAAAGCCAACGAACTCCAGGTCTTTGTTGACGGGTGCCTGCGTCACATCTTGGACATCAGATGGCATGAGGGGATCTCCAATGCCAGACTCTGGGGGGGAACAGTTCGGTGTCCCATCAGTCAGAACGCTATGAAAATCGGAGGACAGCATTGCCGGACAGACACTGCCAAAGCAGACATGGCGGAGATATGCCAAAAACGAGATAGGGACCTTCGGAGTGACATGGGCCCAGTTGGGGGAAGTTGCCCAGAACAGAGTCCATTGGCGTGAGATGGTTGCGGCCCTATGCTCCTCTGGGTGTCAATAGGAATAATAATAAAAATAAATAAATATTGTCATTTTATAAGTAATGGTTTTACCTATTCACAAGCAATTATTATTTCTCTATTTAACTATATATTTCTGTTTTATAAAGGAGTTTCATAGACATATTAATATAATTTCTAGGTGAATCTTGAGAAGTGCATTTTCAAGAATTTTATATTTGTTTTTTCAGTCATTTTCAGTCATGTCTGACACTTCATGACACCATTTTCAGTTTCCTTGACCAAGATATTTGGATGGCTTGCCATTTCCTTTTACAGCTAATTTTACAAATGGAGAAAATTCATTAAGTGACTTAGCTAGAATCATAAGGCTAGTAAGCATCTGAAGACAGATTTGAACTCAGGAAGATAAGTGTTCCTTATTGCAGGAAGAGTATTTTATTCACTGTGGCATCTAGATGCCCTTGATTTTATATAATTTATAATTATTTTTATAGGTTTTCTCTTAGAATCTCTTCTAAGTTTTCTTGGTAATATACAGAAATCATGATGATTTATGTGGAGTTACTTTATGTTACACAATTTGTAGAATTTACTGTTTAAATTAAATTTTAGTTGACTTTGGAAAAAAAAATCTTTATAACAAAAAACTCTGACAGGGGTCTAATTATTCAAATATACAAGGAGTTAAATCAATTGTATAAAAAAATCAAGCCATTCCCCAATGGATAAATGGGCAAGAGACATGAATAGACAATTTTCAGATAAAGAAATCAAAAGTATCAATAAGCACATGAGAAAGTGTTCTAAATCTCTAATAATTAGAGAAATGCAAATCAAAACAACACCTCACACCTAGCAGATTGGCTAAAATGAGAGAAGGGGAGAGTAATGAATGCTGAAGGGAATGTGGCAAAATTGGGACACTAATATTGCTGGTGGAGTTGTGAACTGATCCAACCATTCTGGAAGGCAATTTGGAACTATGCTCAAAGGTTATAAAAGAATGACTGCCCTTTGATCTAGCCATACCACTGTTGAGTTTGTACCCCAAAGAGATCAACAGATTTGAACGAAAATATTTATAGCTGCGCTTTTTGTGGTGGCAAAAAACTGGGAAATGAGGGTATGTCCTTCAATTGGGGAATGGCTGAAAAATTGTGGTATATGCTGGTGATGGAATACTATTGTGCTCAAAGGAATAATAAACTGGAGGAATTCCATGTGAACTGGAAAGACCTCCACGAATTGATGCAGAGTGAAAGGAGCAGAACCAGAAGAACATTGTACACAGAGATCAATACACTGTGGTAAAATCGAATGTAATGGATTTCTGTACTAACAGCGATGCAATGACCCAGGACAATTCTGAGGGACTTATGGAAAAGAATGCTATCCACATTCAGAGGAAGAACTACAGGAGTGGAAACACAGAAGAAAAACAACTGCTTGAACACATGGGTTGAGGCAGACATGATTGAGGATGTAGACTCAAAACTACCACACCAATGCAACTATCAACAATTTGGAAATAGGTCTTGATCAATGACACAATGTTAAAACCAGTGGAAATGTGCATTGGCCATGGGTAGGTGGAGTGTTGGGGGTGAAGGGGAAAGTAGGAGCATGAATCATGTAACCATTTTAACTTTTCTAAAAAATGAATATTAATAAATGTTAAAAAATTAAAAAAAACAAAAAAATTTAGTTAACTATAAAATTATTTAAATAAACCATCATATCATCTGCAAAAATGTATTATCTCTGCCTACATATAATTTCTCAATTTCTCTTTTTATTGCTATAGCTAAGAGTATTGGGACTATATCAAATGGTAGTCATAATAATAAAATCTTTATTTTACCTGTGATCTTACTGGGAAAGCCTGTAGTTTATTCACATTATATAAAATAGTGACTTTAAATGTCCTGTAGACACTAATTCCCATTTTAAGGAACAATTTATTTCTTTGATGCATGCATTTTTGCTTTAATATATTTAGCTTACCCCTATTCTTGACCTCAATGAATAAAGTCTAGGCATACACTTTAAATCCTTGATGTCATAGAGCATAGAGTACTAGGCCCTAAGGTTTCAATGGAATAAATAATCCCTAAGCAATGGAGAGGATTATGAGATGAGTAAGTACTCGATCAGTTTTTTTTTTCCTCTTTGCTCTCATAGAAATCATAGAAATTGCTGATAAGGAGCTAAGATAAGTGAGAAAGCAATTAGATGCCATCTTCCAAAGGCATCAAAGGAATGCTTTATATGAATGCTACATCCAACTCCTTCAGACCAGACTTGGTTGGTTGGTTGGTTTGTTTGCTAAAATCAATGAAAATGTACTTGAAAAAATTTAGCACAAGGAAATAGGGCTTGAACCATTGTCAGAGCTAACTAATCACTTCAGTATGAAAGTCTGGAGTATGAGAACTTAGAGTCATCAAACTTGACACTTCTGCTAATCAGGTGACTCGTTTTGACAAAGGCAGAGGGAAGATGTAAGAACTAATCCAGATGAATGAATAATGTCACCTCTTGAGTCAATAATGCATCCTTGCCGAATATCCTTTACATGCTAGTGTTATATAAACTTCCTTATGCTAAATGTTAGGTGATCTATAAGTATTTCATCTTACTTGAATCCAGAGCCTGAAACATTGTACTAGTCTGAATTTAGTTTGGCATCACTTGCAGAATGGGATTAATATAACCTAGTACTATAGTTGACCTCATGCTTCAGGCTTCTTTGCTGAGCATATTTGTATTATAGAAGATCTAAGCCAATGAACTGATAGTTTAGGTACTTTTTAAAACCCTTACTTTCTGCCTTGGAATCAATACTAAGTATCCATTTGAGGACGAAAGAATGATAAGGGCTAGGCAACTGGGGTGAAGTGACTTGCCCAGAGTCATACATTGAGGAAGTGTCTGAGGACAGTTTTGAACCCAAGACCTAGAACCTCTAGGCTGGATCTCTATTAAGAGCCATCCACCTGCCTCTTGGTTTAGCTTTAATATTGTAATGAAATTAATTCTATTTATTAAATAGTTAACCAAAGGAATGGGAGAAAGATATTCAAAAAAGATATTCATCAAGGACTCCGTATGTGTATTGAAAAAAACAGGTTAGTGAAAAGCAACCAAGATGCTAATTTAGCCTAGGGAACTATCTTGATACCCAGGTGTAATTTTATGGGTATCTGGCTGTTACTAGTGAAAGTGAAGCAGATGTCTACTTTCACTCACTGAGTCAGAAATGTGCATGGCCTTGAACCCAATTTCAATTTAGATATTTTAAAAATAGCTCTTTAATTAAAAATAAATTAAGAGGTGATGATTAGTAAAAGAGGGATCCCTACTTCTAAATTTCTTCTTTTGCTCCCACCTTCCTACGTTTTGTCGCAAGACAAAACTCTTTGATTTCTTGAAGCTAGCTGCCACTCTCTAATCTAGTTAAATCACCCCAAAATCTGTCTAAAATCTTCCTGGCTAAAATCCTCCTTAACTTCCAAAATTTGGTTTCAAGGGTTGTTAACATGGCTCAGAATGACAGAGCTCACTCTACAGGGTTTGACCCTGGGTTGGAACCAAAGCTTTACTTAAAATAAAGCCCAGACAAGTTGGCACACACTCACAGAGAGCAGGGATAATCAGATCTGCTCCAAACTGTTCTTCAGCTGATCAGGAACCACAGGGAAGGATTAAAAGGTTGTCCTTTACTTGCCAAAGACTTGAAAAGCTCCTAGAAGTAGCTCTTCCTCCCCTTGCTTGAGTAGTACCACAATCCAAATGGCAGTCCAAGCCCAAGATCAAGGATCAAGTCTATCAGTTAATCCTTTTTTCTCTCCTTCTGGCTTCTAGAATTCTTTCTCCAAAATTCTTTGGCATGTGCCAATGTCAGTTCCTTAAAGCCAACTTTCCATCTTATGCTTCTCTCTCTAATTTCCCTAGTACAGTATTCAACTAACAGAAATGTCCCTTGCCTATCATATTTGATCAGCCAGAGAAAGGCCAGCACCCCCTATGTCTGTTTTGTACTAATGGGGCCAGGAATTATTATTAATGGCATGGATTTTAAGTCTCCTGAGCCAATGATATCTCAAGAATTATTACATTGTATATTTATTGGGGATGGGGTGGATAAAACTTCATTCATGTATATGAGAATGGGTTTCAAAGTGTTGCTCAGATCATAATAGTGGCACAAACCATAATGACACCCTCATGCAATTGAGAATCAAGAATTGCTGTAGAACCATAATTGTGATCCCCTTGAACCCCACCTTCTTTCTCCATCCAGGTAAAGATAATAGCTTCAAGAAAAAGTTCCAAAGATGATCGCTGACAGGAGGAAGAGCCCAAAGTCTGGCTTGGAAGGTCAGAACCCTATGGAGTTACCTAAGTTGACATGGCAGCATATGTGTACCTATAGCAGGAGATTCCAATGGAAGCAGCATATGCTTCAGTGAGGGGGGTATCAGAAAAAAGCCAGCAGTGATAGTTGGGTGCTAGTTCAGGAGTAATGATTAGGGTCTAGCAGAGGGGATAGTTGCAGTGCTTAGGCCCTGACAGCTAGGGTTAGAAACAATACACAAGATCTTAAAGAGGGCAAAGTGAACAAAACCATGGGCAACTGTAATTGAGTTCATAGAAGGCTCAGCCACATTTCACAATTATAATATATAATAGACTTGGAAACTAAGAGAAGATATTATTGGAAGATGATTTGCTTCCTAATGAGAGGAGAGGAGTCTTTCCCTATATTGACTACCCAGCAACTTACTATCAAGAAGGTCATGATGATACGTGAGAGATGAAGGGTAAAATAGCTCTGAATGGTTTCACTGAACAATTATACAATGAGCATAAATTACTAGATCAATAAGAAAACCAAATAAATTACATGATATTTCAATAGATGCAGAAAAAAAAAACTTTTGACAAAATACAACACCCATTCCTATTAAAAACACTAGAAAACACTGAAATAAATAGAAATTCTCCAAAATGTCATATAGCATCTACCTAAAACCATCAGCAAACATCTGTAGTATAGATAAGATAGAAGCCTTCCTAATAACATTAGGAATAAAGCAGAATGCCCATTATCACCACTACTACTCAAAATTGTATTAAAAATGTTAGCTACTACAATAAGATTTTTTTTTTATCCTGGGACTCCATTCTAGGAGCATAGGGCCACAACCAGTAGGCAATGGGTCGCTCAGGGTCACCCAGCTGGGAAGTGTCTGAGCCCGGATTTGAACCTAGGACCTTTCGTCTCTAGCCCTGGCTCTCAATCCACTGAGCTAGCCCAGCTGCCCCTACTTTAGGTTGCAGTTTCTTTAGCAGATGTAGTTTTTACAGGGTGGGGTTGCTAGCCCCACGCCCAACCCTCCTCCTTTTTCATCCGGGCTAGGGACCATCCTTAGCCCAGGAGTGGTAAGGGTGGGCGATAGGGGTCAAGTGACTTGCCCAAGGTCACACAGCTGGAAGTGTCCGAGGCCTGACTTGAACCTAGGACCTCCAGTCTCTAGGCCTGGCTCTCAATCCACTGAGCCACCTAGCTGCCCCTACTACAATAAGATTAAAATAAGAAATTAGAATAGGCACCTAGGAAACAAAGCTATCATTCTTTGCAGAGGGTATCATGGTAACTTAGAGAATCAACCAAGAAACTTAACAAAATTAACAAGTTTAGGAAATTTGCAGGATTCAAAATTCATCAGTTTTTCTGTATACTATCAATAAAGTACATTAGCATGAGATAGAAAGGGAAATCCCATTTAAAATAAGGGTAGAAAATATAAAATACCTGAGAGTCTATCTGCCAAGACAAACCCAGGAACTATATGAACACAAACTATAAAACATTTTTAACACAAAGAATGTCACATCTAAACAACTGGAAAAAAAAAGCATTGATTGCTGGTAAGTAGTCAATTAATGAGTCAATTAATAAAAATAACAACTCTACTTAAATTAATTTGCTATATACTTTACTTATGCCATAGCAATCAAATTACACAAAATTGTTTCATATAGCTAGAAAAAATAACAATAACAAACATTCATCTGGAGAAACAAAAGACCAAAAATGTCATGGGAAATAATGGGAAACAATTTATGAAGGAATGTGGTTTAGCAGTACCAGATATCAAACTGTATTATAAAGTGGAAACTAATCTAGAACTGGCTAATAGAGTGGTAGACCAATGGAATAGATGAGGCATTTAACAATTGAGCATAATAACCTATTATTGACGAACCTGAAGATCCAAGTTTTTGGAAGAATAATTCATTATTTGACAAAAACTGCTGGAAAAATTGGAAAAAAGTATGGCAGAAACTAAGTATATATCAACACCTCAGTCCATAAATCAAGGGAAAATCAAAATGGATAAATGATATGGAAATAAAGAGTGACACCTTAGATAAATTAGGAAGGCATCAAATAGTCCACCTGTCAGACCCATGGATAAAGGAAGAATTTAAGTCTAAACAAAATATAGAGAACATTGCTAGATATAAAATAATTAACTTTGACTACATTAAATTTAAAAGGTTTTGCATATACAAATTTAATGCAATTAAGATTTAAAGGCCAACAAAAAACTGGAGAAAATCTTTATGGCAAGACTTTGACAAAGGTCTCATTTCTCAAATGTATAGATAAAGGAGTCATATTTATAAGAATACAAAGCATTCCTCAGTTGACAAATGGTCAAAGGATATGAACAAGTAATTCTTCAGATGAATAAATTAAAACTATCTTCAATCATATGAAATAATGCTGCAAATCACTATTCATTAGAGAGATACAAATTAAAACACGTTTGACATACCATCTTGTACCTACCAGACTGGCTAAGATGATAAATATTAGAGAGGATGTGGAAAAATTGAGACACTAAAACATTTGTGGAAGAGTTGCAAACTGATACAATCATTCTGGAGAGTCATCTGTGATCATGCCTCTAGGGTCATCAAAGTGTACATAATCCTTTGATCCAGAAAAACCATTGCTATGTCTGTATCCCAAAGAAATTACATAAATCTTCACATAGATACAAAAACATGATTTTCACATCAAATCTAAATCACATAGATTCCACCTTCATTCATATTACCCATTTCTAAATTCTATTTATAATAGTCTGCTAATTAGTCTCCTTGCTTCTAGTCTCTCCAATTCATCTTCCACATAGCTGTTAAAAATACATTCTAAAAGGCTATTTTGACCATTTAATTACTTATAAAAAAAAGCAACAACAAATCAACAAACAAAACAAAAAGTCCTTACAAACAGGTTAGACGTGATAGTCACTAAATATGAAGTAAGACATTTGTGAAAATCTCACCTCATACACTTAATAGTCGTGGGATAAGTCCCTTATTTTTTTTTGCCTGTTTCCTAATCTATGAAATGTAATGATTGGCCTCAATAGTTTCTGAAGTCCCTTCAAAGTTTACATCACCATTAATATTCAGGTTACCCTTCTAACTCTCCCAGACCTTTTTTATCATGCCCCAGAAAGCACTTCATCTTAGAAGATCATTCTATTTCTAGAAGTCACTGAAAAGAAGTACTTCACCCCCACAATCAGTCCCTCTAATTAGATAGTTTGTCTCAAAACTTTCATTTTAAAGAAAGGAACTCTTCCTGTGTCTCAGGCTTTTTCTGAACACAGGCCTTTTTTGCAATCTTTTAGGCACTTCTCTTTTTCCTCCAATTAAGCCATTTCTATCCAAAATTAGAGGATCTCCTCTAGAAGGTCAATCATTTCTCTATCATTTTTCTCCTCATTCCATATTCTAAAAGAAAGCCTGCCACTTTACAATACTTTCGTGAAGTCACAAGCTTTGCTTGATCTTTCATAGATTTATAAGTGTTTCATTTTTATTCTTTACATGTATTTATGAAGTGCCAACTTGAATTTAATGGTTCCTTGGGGTAACAACTTATTATGCTCAATGCTTTGGAAAATTGGCCCTGAGATATTCAAATATCTGATACTTGATACATCAGTCCTATGATTCCCTTTAGATTTACCCTGAACTTTCTTAAGTCATTCTTTTCACTTTTGAAGGAACATACTCTCCATTTGAAATCTTAAGGAGATAAAGAAACATATAATCATTTGCTATCAATTTTGAGCTTTAAGTCAGCATCAGTTCAAGACATACACACAAGATAAAAGAAAGAGGAATTCTTGCCATAGGAAATTGATTTTACTATAGTGAAAGGTATGAAGGATTGTCTACATGTTTCACCAATAAAAATAAATGTGCTATTCTCTCTGGATAAGTTTATAATCAAAGTGCATAATGAAATAAAGAAAGCACTAAGCTGGTTATGATTAGAATGGACTTCTATTCAAACAATCAATTAAGAAGTAATTATTAGACTTCCTGGTTAAGATGGTGGCAGAGTAAAAAGCAGCTGCTTAACCTCTCCCAACCGAAACATACAGGACTCCTCAAGAAGACATAAAAACAAATCCAGAGGAACGAAGGGACTCCACAACAGGGCGCAGCATTGAAGGTATGTGGAATCAGGGCATTTCCATGCTATAAAGGGGTGAAACAGTTCTCACTAACACGTGAGCTGAGCAACCCCCCCCCCCATCACAACCTACAGTGCCAAAGCCAGCTCACAAGAGCTAGAGCAAGCTTGGGGGCACCCATTAAGTCCTTGGCAGCTACCTGGGGTCACCAGGGCCTGCTCCTGAGAGCAGAAAGACTTAAGACTCCAAGAGGCTAAAGAACACACGCGGACTTTGAACACAGATCCTGAGTGCAGGCACAAGTGCGGGCACAGACACAAGCCCAGACACGGATCTTGAGCGCAGGCGAGGACTCGGATCTTGAGCACAGGCACGGACCTTGAATGGGGACCCAGTGCAGAGGGGTTCACTACTGTGGAAGCAGTGCTCTGAGACTGTTCAAGGAGCCTCCAGCAGAGGTACAAGCAAGGAGACCACCAGATGGCTTGACCCTGAGAACAACTAGACCTGAGACCTCAGGAGCCTAAAGAACGCAGACAGACCCTGAGTGTGAGGATAAACCTGAGAGGGCGCAGGGCTAACAATGGCAAGCCAGAGACAAGAACCCCAAAAGAGAAAGATCATCAGGAAGAAATTTGTAACACTTGACAACTTTTACACAGATAAAGTCCACACAAAAGAGCAAACAGCAGAGGAGAACAAATAAGTAATCATATCCAAAACTTCCCAAAATAATGAAAACTGGCCACAAGCCATTGAAGAGTTCAAATCTGAGATTATGAGAAAGATGGAAGGGATCTGGAGAGAGAAGTGGGAAATATCTCAAAAGGAAATTAACAGTTTAGAAGACAGAAACTCCCAATTGAAGAAAGATGTCCCAAAATCAAATGAAATGGTAAGCAAATTGGAAACCAAACTCTGTCAAGAAAATGACAGTTTAAAAGGCAGAATTTTGCAATTGGAAAGTGAGGCTCAAAATTCAAATGAACTGATAAGCAAATTGAACACCAGAAATGACCAGATTGAAAAGAAAAACCAGTCCCTAAAGGCTAGAATTGAGCAATTAGAAGCTAATGATCTCTCAAGACAGCAAGAACAAAGACAACGAAGTCAAAAGACTGATAAAATAGAAGGAAAAATGAAATTTCTCAATGGGAAAGTGACAGACCAAGAAAACAGGTCTAGAAGAGACAATCTGAGAATCATTGGTCTTCCTGAAAAAGCAGAGATTAATAGAAATTTGGACTCAGCAAAATTGTTCTGAAATTCTACAAGAGGGCAATATAGTGACAGAAGGGAGGATCAGTGGAATAGACTTGGGGTAAGTGACAACAGCAAGACAGTGTATGATAAACCCAAAGAGCCCAACTTTGTCCTTAGAAAGAGCCCAACTTTGGGGACAAAAATCCACTATTTGACAAAAACTGCTGGGAAATTTGGAAAACAGCATGGGAGAGAATAGGTTTAGATCAACATCTCACACCCTACACCAAGATAAATTCACAATGGGTGAATGACTTGAATAAAAAAGGGGAAACTATAAATAAGTTAAGTGTACATAGAATAGTTTACTTGTCAGATCTCTGGGAAAGGAAAGATTTTAAAACCAAGCAAGAGTTAGAGAAAATTACAAAATGTAAAATAAATGATTTTGATTATATCAAACTAAAAAGCTTTTGTACAAACAAAAACAATGTAGTCAAAATCAGAAGGGAAACAACAAATTTGGAAAAAAGCTTTATAACAAAAAACTCTGACAGGGGTCTAATTACTCAAATATACAAGGAGTTAAACCAATTGTATAAAAAATCAAGCCATTCCCCAATTGATAAATGGACAAGAGACATGAATAGGCAATTTTCAGGTAAAGAAATCAAAAGTATCAATAAGCACATGAGAAAGTGTTCTAAATGTCTAATAATTAGAGAAATGCAAATCAAAACAACTCTGGGGTATCACCTCGCACCTAGAAGATTGGCTAAAATGAAAAAAAGGGGAGAGTAATGAATGCTGGAGGGGATGTGGCAAAACTGGGACATTAATGCATTGCTGGTGGAGTTATGAACTGATCCAACCATTCTGGCTGGCAATTTGGAACTATGTTCAAAGGGCTATAAAAGAATGCCTGCCCTTTGATCAAGCCATACCATTGTTGGGTTTGTACCCCAAAGAGATCATAGATAAACAGACTTGTATGAAAATATTTATAGCTGAGCTCTTTGTGGTGGCAAAAAACTGGAAAATGAGGGCATGCCCTTCAATTGGGGAATGGCTGAACACATTGTGGTATCTGTTGGTGATCGAATACTATTGTGCTCAAAGGAATAATGAACTGGAGGAATTCCATGTGAACTAGAATGGCCTCCAGGAATTGATGCAGAGTGAAAGGAGCAGAGCCAGAAGAACATTGTACACAGAGACCAATACACTGTGGTAAAATAGAATGTAATGGACTTCTGTACTAGCAGCAATGCAATGACCCAGGAAATTCTGAGGGATTTATGGAAAAGAATGCTACCCAGATTCAGAGGAAGAACTACAGGAGTGGAAACAGAAGAAAAACAACTGCTTGAACACATGGGTTGAGGCAGACATGATTGGGGATGTAGACTTGAAACTACCACACCAATGCAACTATCAACAATTTAGAAATAGGTCTTGATCAATGACACATGTTAAAAGCCAGTGGAAATACGCATCAGCCATGGTGGGGTGGGGAGCTTGGGGGATGAAGGGGAAAGTAAAAGCATGAATTATGTAACCATGTTAACTTTTCTAAAAAATAAATATTAAAAAATGTTTTAAAAAAGAAGTAGTTATTAAATATCTGCTTGGGTCAAATACTACTCTGGGCACTAGATATACAAAGAAAAAAATGAAATCTATGACTGCTCTTAAGGAGCTTAGTTCCCATCTCACAACTAATGTTTGTTTTACCTTCATGAGCCTCAATTTTGTTAGCAAGTCTGTTTGTACCCCAAATCTGTTGTGAACTAAATTTTTCTTTTTTTCTTTAAAAATTTTTTTAATATTAAAAAAATATTTTCCCATGCTTACATGATTCATTTTCGTTTTCTCCCCTCTTTCCCCCTCCCCCTCTCAGAGCTGACAAACAATTGCACTGGGTTATACAAATGTTATAACTTGGGCCCTAGTTCCATGTTACTCATTTTTGCAATAGAACAATCTTTTGAATCCAAAACTGCAAATCATGTACCCATATAAATAACTGATGAGTCATATGTTTTTCTTCTGTGTTTCTACTCCCAGTGTTGAAGATGAGCCTAATCGAATGCAAAATATGTTAGATGAGAATATTATAATCACATACATGGTGAAAACAAAGTTTATTGTCAGCCCTTTTACATCATCAGTGCAGGCAGATAGGGATGGGAAGGAGAGATAAATAGAAAAACAGATAGAGAGAGAGAGAGAGAGAGAGAGAGAGAGAGAGAGAGAGAGAGAGAGAGATATCAATTGGTAGACAGACAGAGAGACAGGGCAAGAACTATAAAATATATGACTGTTACAAGTGTTAAATTGTGCAAAGTTCATCTCTTTAATGTCATTATTCTGCTTAGGATATTAATATTGGGAAAAATTTCCCCAATGCATGCAGCATTCTATTTTCCACCAATGTGTTTTTGCACAGGTGGTTTCCCTATGTTCTCTAAAACATACAATACAATTGAGGTGCTCTTTTTCCTCAGTCTCTGTCTCTTCTCTATTACCTGTCTGAAAATTATGTCAAGTTATTTTATTCATTTAAAATTTTTTACTTGACTAGATATATTGTATAACTCACTAAGTATCACCATCCCCAGTTTGAGTGCTGGAACTGCTTCAATCTGATCATTAGATCACGAATTTCTACATAATGCCTTTGCACAAACCAAATGCTTAATATATCTTTAAGCCTCTCTTTAATCATGGAATATACAATTATAGTCATGGAACATAGAGATGTCAGAAGAATCTTAACTAAAGTGAATGTGTAAATTCCTGTTGGGCCCTGACAAATTACAAATGATGAATTGGTTTAAAACAGATAATCAAGGAAATTTATGAACAGAAAAGAAGTTTAAATATATTTGGACAGTATATGTATTTCACAGCGTCTTTAAAATAACAGGTATTCAAAGGAAAATTCAACATATATAATGGATCCTTCTTGAAGTATTTTGGAAAACCATGGGTAAACAAGCATAAATAAGCATGGCAAAGCTTTCATCTGCAATGATAGGTGACTAGGATTAGAGACAAAGATAAGCATCTCTGTTTCCCTCAATAAAATGTTTATTAAACTTCAATGCTTTCCTTATGGAAGAATGAGATAAAATTTTGGAAGTAATGAATTAGACTCATTTAATAAAGTTTAAATACAAATTGAATATTATTACTTCAGTATTACTAAAATATGCCATGGAATTCAGGTAGGGCCTAGGCTATCAAAGTAAAGACCAACTGAACCCCAAAGAGGTAAGGAAAATACTTGTACAAAAATATTTATAGCTCAACTCTTTGTGGTAACAAAAAACTGGAAAATGAGAGGATGTCCTTAATTGGAGAATGGCTGAACAAATTGTGCTATCTGTTGGTGATGGAATACTATTGTGCTCAAAGGAATAAAGAACTGGAGGAATTCCATGTGAACTGGAACAACTTCCAGGAATGGATGCAGAGTGAAAGGAGTAGAACCAGGAGAACATTGTACACAGACACTGATACACTACAGGGCAATAAAATGTAACAGACTTCTCTACTAGCAGCAATGCAATGATACATGGAAATTTCTGAGGAACTTATGAGAAAGTAAGCTATCTACATCCAGAGAAAGAAATGTGGGAGTAGAAACACAGAAGAAAAACATTTCTTTAATCACATGGATTGATGGGAATATGATTGGGGATGTAGACTTTAAGTGATAACTTTATTGCAAATATTAATAATATGAAAATGGGTCTTGATCCAATTGAATTGCTCATTGTCTACTGGAGGGGGTAGGCAGGAGGAGAGGGAAAGAATACAAATCATGTAACCATGAAAAAGTATTCTAAACTATTAATTAAAAAAAGGAAAGAATGATCAGCAAGTTGATCACTATGATAAAATATTTGAGCTACAACATATTTTGTAAAGACTTACTAGTTATGGAAAACAAGTAATTTGATTCATTCTAGTTCTTATTGTTTTGTTAATACATTTCAAAAAGCCTTCTACATAAAAGGTGATTAATAAATTCTTATAAGATTCAATAGAATTGAGTGAAAAGAAGAGAACACCAGCACTAAAGAACTCAAGATTTTGAAGATTTGGGAGACAAGCCCCAGAGGTTTATTTTTGTTGTTGTTTTCCTGGCCAAGCTTGCTCAGAATAAGCTGGGCTCACAGAAATTCAAATTAGATGAAAGCTTCCCTTTTGCTCTTCTACAATGCAGAGTCTCTGAAATGGTCAGGTTCTGTATAAAGTATAGAAATTTCAAACTCAACCACTTTGAGAGTTTATCTCAATAGGTAGCAGATGGTGATCTCCTGATTTTTAGTCACTTGCTTTCCTAGCTTTAGACTATAGTGTCTGACCACTTGGATTATTTCTATATTAGGTGAGCCTAAACCTTTTGAAACAGTAAGGTTTGAATCAGTAAATGCTGATGTTCATATCTCAGTTTAAAATTACAAATGAGTTTATAAATAAATTTATAAACAGTTTTGAGCTTTTGTTCCCTGCTGTCAGATCTCTGCTTGGCATTCTCCAAAAGCTCAACTTTCTTTATGAAATCTATTGTTATAAAATATTTGGTCCCATGGAATATCATGCCAGTGGAAAATAGTATTGCCATATTAATTCGGTAATAGATTAAATGCACATTTCTTTTAAAGGGCTATTTGAGTTTTAGAGGATATTTCATTTCTCCTACTTTTCTGTGGTGTATTTTTCCTAAAAGGTTTCATTATCTTAACAAAGAAAGTAATGTGTTGGGAAGGGAGGAAGGAAGGAAGGAAATAAGGAAATAACCCTATCTGATATTAGCCAGACATTAAGAAGCTAAAGTGTGTTGGGTTTTCTTAGGGGTCTTTCTTATGAGATATCAAAAATATAAAACTATCTTTTTACAGAGAAATCCTAAAGGGAATTCCTATGAAAGTGGGAAGAGACTCAATAGCTAATGGTCCCCATACCACCAATTCAAAATGACATCAAACAAGCAAATAAAGCTTTCTATATTCCCTTTATGTGTGGTTTGTATTTTGTGAGAGACAAATTATGTCATGAATGGGAAATGAGCCTAGATTCAAGAAAACCTGAGTTCAAATCTCATTTATGACATACAATATTTTGGCAGTGTAAACTTGGAAGTTATTTACTTTCTTAATGCTTCAGGAATATCCTACACTCTACTTAAGATTATTTGTATTTAACTACATTTATGCATGATATTTTCCTCTGAATGTAAGCTTCTTGAAGGGATACTTTAGTATCTATAATAGTGTGTTTCATCTATTGTATCCTAGGGAAAATGCTAAACTTCTAAAACTGTGCTCTGAGTTCTAAGGTCAGTTCAGTCCTATAAACTTTTTAAAAAGTATTATCTATGTGCCTCAGTTTCTTCATTTATAAAATGAAAGGCTTGGTTTCAATAGCTCTCATGTTCACTTCAGGTTCTAAATCCTATGTCATAGAAAGTGCTATATAAAAGTTTAATTGAATTGCTATGTCTTGGGTGATAATTTTGTTTGCTATTGCTTTGTAAATGGTAATTTTTAATAATAAAAGTTATAAAATCATCACAATTATCATACCACACTGGCACTGATTTCAAGACTCCTTATTAAACTGTACTTCAATCTTTCACCCATAAAAATAATACTATTTATCCTCCTAAGTTCTCCTATCCTTTCTGGTAGTACCAACACGTTTCTAGACATTCAGAATTAAAGTTTTAGATTCATCTTTGGCTCTTCCCTCTCTTGACATCCCATAGCCAATAAGGGTCCAAGTCTGAATTCTGCCTTTACATCCCCTAGATTTTAACATAATCTTCATTCTTAATAATACAGTTCAAATTTTAAGTCTTTTTTCTCCCATCCAATGAATTTCTGATGGCTCTCTAACTGGTTGTCTTTCTAAATCTAATCTAAATCTGATTGTGTCGTTTTTATGGAAGAACTTTTTGTGGTTTCTTACAGTCGGAAAAATAAAAATTATTTATCCTGTCACAAAGGTGTACCTCTCTCTAACCAGGTACCACAATACCATTTTTTTGGTTAAAAATTTGTGAAACATCAAGGAACATGTATATAAAATGAACAAAAAAAAGATTGCCTGTGACACCATTCATCTCCATTACATAAGTTTTTTAAATTAAGCATTATTACATTTTGTGGCAGCTAGGTGATATAGTGAATAGATGGCTGGACCTGGAGTCAGGAAGACTCATCTCCCTGTGTTCAAATCTGGCCTCAGACACTTAGTTTCTCTGTGACCCCCGGCAAATCACTTAACCCTGTTTGACTCAATTTCCTCATCTGTAAAATGAGCTGGAGAAGGAAATAGCAAACCATTCTAGTACCTTTGCCAAGAAAACCCCAAAGGAGGTCACAAAGAGTCAAACATACACTTAGACCAATGAAAAACAATACTTATTAAATTTAATACTATAGTACCAAAACTGGACTGTTTCTATGTCACATTATAAACTTTCTTCTGTTCTTTTATGTGTATTTTAAAATTTTTTCTTAGTGATTTCCTTTCTTCCTTTCTGCCTGCTTTTCCTACTAGAATCATCTACTAATCCTCTTCACCCCCCATTTCTATGTATGTAGATATTTGTACATATATATGTATGTATGTATGTATACCCAGAAACATATAGAATGGCCCCCACCCATGTGCGATATTTTCAAAGGTCTTGCACTGCTGACACTGTGGCTATAGGAAAACACCTGTTGACCTCATATATTTGTCCTCTCTCTCCTCTCTCCTGCCTATTAGCTCTGGGCTTTTCATTCTCCCACTTGCCCCCCCAACCCCTACAAAAAGGAAAAAAGTAAAAGTGGAAGCTAGAGAGACTGTCCTTAGCGAGAGAACAGAGCAGGCAGATTTCTGACCCAGAAATTCTCAAGGCATTTTGCAAGCCAAATCACAAGTATGTATGTATGTACAGAAAAAGAAATTTCTATACATTTATATCCATATGTTATATAAACATCTCTGAATATACATAAGTATTTTTGTGTATGTATGCGTGATCCAGAAAAACATATCCACACAATGACTATATCCGAAATATCCACACAATGACTGTATCCAAAATGAGATCTTCATTTCCAAAATTCATAAATTTTTTGCCAAAAGATGGGAAGTGTAATTCATAATTAGTCATTTTCCTTCACACCTGGGCATTATATTCAACAGATCTTTCAAAGTTATTAATAGTATATTTTTATTCCTTTGAAACTCTCTTATCCTTTGATTATTTTTCTATTGCAAAGTAGATTTTGTCTTTATATATACCTAAAAACTCTGAGTATACTATGTATACCAGATGTTTGTGACTGAAATTTAAAGTAAAGATTTTCCTATATTAATAATAGTTTGCCTTATAATTTAACTGCATTGATTTTGTACAGAAAGTTAAGCTTTATGTAATTATATCTATCCATCTGTTCTTCTATGATTATCTACATCCTCTGACCAGGTACTCTGAATTTGCTGTGAAAATAATATCCTTTCTTGATCCCCTAATTTCTTTATGATATGACTTTTTTATATTTGAATAATGAATTGATTTAGAACTTGATAAATCATAATGTGTGAAATGTTGATCTAAATTTATTGTTGCTAAATTACTTTGTAGCTTTCTTAGTAAGGGTTAGTGGATAAATACCACAGTACCTGGAGTCTCTTATCAAACATTAGATTACAAGTTTCTTTTTTCTATATTGCTCACCTAATTCATTCCTACATTGATTTCAGTTGTTTTAACTGTTACCAAATCATTTTGAAGATTTCTACTTTATAGTATAGTTTGAGCTCAGTATCACTAAGATCCCTTCCTTCCATATTTTTTCTTTTTTTTTTTTAGCTTTCATTCTTCCAAATGAATTCTATTTTTCTAACTCTGTAAAGTAAACCTACAGTAATCTGATTGCTATGGCTCTGAATATGTTGCATTAGGTAGTTTTATCATTTTTATTATACTTTTATAATTCAATCATGAAAATTTGGTACATATTCATTCATTTGTCTCTATATAAGAAGTGTGTTTTTGGTTTTATTCATATAATTATTGTGTTTGTATTGATAGGTAGACAATCAAATATTTTATATATTATATAACTACTTTGAAATCATTTTTAACTTCTTCCTGTTGATTTTGTTTATAAAATCATATTATTTCATTACTTTTTATTAATATAGGATATAATTTTATAATTTTCTAGTTTTGAATCAACTCCGTATGTAATATTTTTACTCTATTGCTATAGCTTCTTTCTTAATAATTTATTCATATTTTCCTCTAATATTTATAGATTTTGGAAGTTATAGTTTTAATACTTTGCTATTTCTCTCTGGTTGGTATCAAGACAATATTTATTTTGTAAAGAGAAATTTAGTAGGGTGTATTCTTTCCTTATTTTTGTGAAAGAAAAGACAATTAAAGAATATAAGGATATGGTTCAAGGTTCTGGGTTAAGATGCAGGCAGAGTAAAGAGCAGCTCTTAACCTCTCCTGACCGAAACATACAGGACTCCTCAAGGGGACATAAAAACAAATCCAGAAGAACGGAGGGACCCCACAACAGGGTGCACCATGGAAAGTACGTGGAATCAGAACATTTCCATGCTATAAAGGGGTGAAACAGCTCTCACTAAATCGCGAGCTGAGCAACCACCACCCCCCCCCCACACACACACACCGCCTACAATGCCAAAGCCAGCTCAAAAGAAATAGAGCAAGTTTGGGGCACCCATTGAGTCATTGGCAGCTCCAGGGCCCATTCCTGAGAGCAGCAAGACTTAGGACCCCACAAAACTAAAGAACTCACACGGACTCTGAGCGAGGACATGGAGCACAGGCGCAGGCGGAGGCGTGGGTGGAGGCAGACGTAGGCCCGAGCGAAGGCTCTGAAACCCTGAGTGGGGAACCAATGCAGATGGGTATAAGACTGTGGAAGCAGAGCCCTGAGATTTTTAAAGGAACCTCCGGCAGAGGATCAAGCAAGAGGGTCCACCAAGGGGCTTGACCTTGAGAACAACCAGACCTCAGACCTCAGAACCCAAAAGACCACAGACAGACCCTGAACGTGAGGATAAAGCTGAGAAGCTGCTGGGCTAACAATGGCTACCCAGAATCAGGAAGTTCAGAAGAGAAAGATTAACAACAAGAAGAAATCTTTAACACTTAACAACTTTTACACAGAGAAAATCCAGACAACCAACCAAACAGAATAGGAGAACAAACAAGCATCCGGACCCTCCCAAAAATAATGAAAACTGGTCACAAGCTTTTGAAGAGTTCAAAACTGAGATGATGAGAAAGTTGGAAAAGATTTGGTTAGAGAAATGGGAAATAGCTCAAAAGGAAATCAGGCAAGAAAATAACAGTTTAAAAGGCAAAATTTTGCAATTGGAAAGTGAGGCTCAGAAATCAAATGAACTGATAAGCAAATTGAACACCAGAAATGACCAGATCCATAGATCACCCTCAACATTCAACTTAGAAAAGACAACGCCCAGAAATATAATTGCCAAATTTAAGAGCTTCCAAGTAAAAGAAAAAATCTTACAAGAAGGCAGAAAGAGACAATTCAAATATCAAGGAGCACCAATCAGGATCACACAGGATATGGCAACCTCCACGCTAAAAGACCGCAAGGCTTGGAATATGATATTCAGAAAGGTAAGAGAGCTGGGCCTGCAACCACGGATCAACTACCCATCAAAATTGACTATATACTTCCAGGAGAAAGTATGGGCATTCAACAAAATTGAAGATTTCCAAGTATTTGCACAGAAAAGGCCAGGGCTAAATGGAAAGTTTGATATCCAACCACAAAAATCAAGAGAAACATGAAAAGGTAAATAATAAACAGAGGGGAAAGAAAGAAAACTCATAATTTTTAAATTTTCCATCTTAAGGGCCTCAGTAAGATCTAATTATCTGTATTCCTATGTGGGGAAATGTTATGTATAATTCTCTGTAGTGAACTCCATTCACTATTATAGTATTCACTATTATAGTAATCAGAAGAATAATTCATAGGGAGAGGGTGGAATACTAAATGGTCTAAGATGGTATGGGGGGTGGGAAAGAGGGGAGTGAATAGAAGGGGACACCAAGAGAAACTTGAGTGAATAAGAAAAATAGGATATTCTATTACACACAAAGAGGGCATGGGAAGGAGACGGGACAAATACTATTAAAAAAAGGAGAGGAAGAGAGCATTAAGAGGTAATATTTAAACCTTACTCTCAGTGTAATCAACCTGGAGAGGGAAGAGTAGCTATACTATCCAATGGGATATAAAACTAGAATCTAACCCTACTGAGAAAATCAGAAGGGATAAATCAATGGGAGCAGGGGTGTGGGGAGGTCAAAAAAGGGAGGGGAGAAGAAGACGGAGGGAATCCATTAGGCCTTTAAAAACAAAAAGAGGAGAATAAAAAGGGAGGGGAGAGAAAGGGAAGTTAATCAATGGAAGGGATAAGAGATACCAGCTTAATAGCAAACCACTGGTTTTAAAGGAAATAGTTTAAGAAGAAGGGGTAGGAATAGGGGAGGATACGAAAATGTCAACGAATGCACACCTTATAATTATAACTCTGAATGAGAATGGGATGAACACGCTCATAAAACAGAAGTAAATAGCAGAGTGGATTAGAAACCAAAATCCTAACATATGTTGTCTACAAGAAACACATATGAGGCAGATGGACATACACAAGTTTAAGATGAAGGGCTTGCGCAAAATCTTTTGGACATCAAATGAGAAAAAGAAGGCAGGAGTGGCCATTATGATTTCTGACAAAACCAAAGTAAAAATAGATATGATTAACAAAGACAGGGAAGGTCATTACATCCTGATTAAAGGCAGTATAAACAATGAGGAAATAACACTGCTCAATATGTATGCACCAAGTGGCATAGCATCCAAATTCATAAAGGAGAAACTGGCAGAGCTCAAGAAAGAAATAGATAGTAAAACCATAATAGAGGGAGATCTAAATATTCCTCTTTCAGATCTAGATAAATCAAACCAAAAAATAAATAAGAAAAGGTAAGAGAGGTGAATGAAGTCCTAGAAAAATTAGATTTAATTGATATGTGGAGAAAAATAAATAGGGACAAAAAGGAATATACCTTCTTTTCAGCTGCACATGGTACATTCACAAAGATTGACCATGTTATAGGGCATGGAATCATTGCAAACAAATGCAAAAGAGCAGAAATAATAAATATAACCTTCTCAGATCATAATGCAATAAAAATAATAATTAGTAAGGGCACCTGAACAGGCAAATCAAAAACTAATTGGAAATTAAATAATATGATTCTCCAAAACCAGTTAGTCAAAGAAGAAATCATAGAAACAATCAACAATTTCATTGAAGAGAATGACAATGATGAGACATCCTACCAAACTCTGTGGGATACAGGCAAGGCAGTACTCAGGGGGAAATTTATATCCTTGAGTGCATATATTAAGAAATTAGGGAGGGCAGAGATTAATGAATTGGGCATGCAACTTAAAAAATTAGAAAGTGAGCAAATTAAAAATCCCCAGATGAAAACTAAATTAGAAATACTAAAAATCAAGGGAGAAATCAATAAAATCAAAAGTAAAACAACTATTGAATTAATAAATAAGACTAGAACCTGGTATTTTGAAAAAAAACAGATAAAATAGACAAAGTACTGGTCAATCTAATTAAAAAAAGGAAAGAAGAAAACCAAATTGACAGTATCAAAGATGAAAAGGGAGACCTCACCTCTAATGAAGGGGAAATTAAGGCAATCATTAAAAACTATTTCGCCCAATTATATGGCAACAAATATAACAATTTAGGAGATATGGATGAATATTTACAAAAATATAAATTGCCTAGATTAACAGCAGAAGAAATAGAATACCTAAATAATCCCATATCAGAAAAAGAAATTGAACAAGCCATCAAAGAACTCCCTAAGAAAAAATTGCCAGGGCCTGATGGATTCATAAGTGAATTCTATCAGACATACAAAGAGCAACTACTCCCAATACTATACAAATTATTTGTGATAATGATAAGCAAAGAAGGAGTCCTAACAAATTCCTTTCATGCCACTAATATGGTACTGATTCCAAAGCCACGGAGATCAAAAACAGAGAAAGAAAACTACAGACCAATCTCCCTAATGAACATAGATGCAAAAATCTTAAATAGAATACTAGCAAAGAGACTCCAGCAAGTAATTAAGAAGATCATCCACCATGATCAGGTGGGATTTATACCAGGAATGCAAGGATGGTTCAACATTAGGAAAACCATCCACATAATTGACCATATCAACAGTCTAACAAACAAAAATCACATGATTATCTCAATAGATGCTGAAAAAGCCTTTGAAAAAATAAAGCACCCATTCCTATTGAAAACACTGGAAAGTATAGGAAAAGAAGATCCTTTCCTAAAAAAATAAACAGTATATACCTAAAACCATGAACAAACATCATTTGCAATGGGGATAAATTAGAAACCTTCCCAATAAGATCAGGAGTAAAACACGGATGCCCATTATCACCTCTATTATTCAACATATTACTAGAAACACTAGCAGTAGCAATTAGAGAAGAAAAAGAAATTGAAGGTATCAAAATAGGCAATGAGGAGACTAAACTTTCACTCTTTGCTGATGATATGATGGTATACTTAAAAAATCCTAGAGAATCAACTAAGAAGCTTGTAGAAATAATCAGCAACTTTAGCAAAGTTGCAGGATATAAAATAAATGCACATAAATCATCAGCATTTCTATACATTTCCAACACATTAGAGTAGCAAGATGTAGAAAGAGAAACACCATTTAAAATCACCCTAGACAATATAAAATACTTAGGAATCTATCTACCAAAACAAACACAGCAATTATATGAAAACAACTACAAAACACTTTCCAAACAAATAAAACTAGATCTAAACAATTGGAAAGCCATTGATTGCTCATGGGTAGGATGAGCTAACATAACAAAAATGACCATTCTACCCAAATTAATCTACCTATTTAGTGCCATACCTATCAAACTACCAAAAAACTTCTTTACTGAATTAGAAAAACCTATAACAAATTTCATTTGGAATAACAAAAGATCAAGAATATCAAGGGAAATAATGAAAAAAAATGTGAAGGAAGGGGGCCTAGCAGTACCAGATATTAAACTATATTATAAAGCAGCAGTCATCAAAACAATATGGTACTGGCTAAGAGACAGAAGGGAGGATCAGTGGAATAGACTTGGGGTAAATGACATCAGCAAGACAGTGTATGATAAACCCAAAGAGCCCAACTTTTGGGACATGAATCCACTATTTTACAAAAACTGCTGGAAAATTTGGAAAAATATATGGGAGAGATTAGGTTTAGATCAACATCTCACACCCTACACCAAGATAAATTCAGAATGGGTGAATGACTTGAATATAAAGAGGTAAACTATAAATAAGTTAAGTGAACACAGAATGGTATACTTGTCAGATCTCTGGGAAAGGAAAGACTTTAAAACCAATCAAGAGTTAGAGAAAATTACAAAATGTAAATTAAATGGTTTTGATTATATTAAATAAAAAGCTTTTGTACAAACAAAAACAATGTAGTCAAAATCAGAAGGGAAACAACAAATTGGGAAAAAATCTTTATAATGAAAAACTCTGAAAGGGGTCTAATTACTCAAATATACAAGGAGTTAAATCAATTGTATAAAAAATCAAGCCATTCCCCAATTGATAAATGGGCAAGAGACATGAATAGGCAATTTTCGGGTAAAAAAATCAAAAGTATCAATAAGCATATGAGAAAGTGTTCTAAATCTCTAATAATTAGAGAAATGCAAATCAAAACAACTCTGAGGTACCACCTCCCACCTAGCAGATTGGCTAAAATGAAAGAAGGGGAGAGTGATGAATGCTGGAGGGGTGTGGCAAAATTGGGACATTAATGCATTGCTGGTGGATTTGTGAACTGCTCCAACCATTCTGGCTGGCAATTTGGAACTATGCTCAAAGGGCTATAAAAGAATGCCTGCCCTTTGATCCAGCCATACCATTGTTGGGTTTGTACCCCAAAGAGATCATAAATAAACAGACTTGTATGAAAATATTTATAACTGAGCTCTTTGTGGTGGCAAAAAACTGGAAATGTAGGGCATGCCCCTCAATTGGGGAATGGCTGAACAAATTGTGGTATATGCTGGTGATGGCATACTATTGTGCTAAAAGGAATAATAAACTGGAGGAGTTCCAGGTGAACTGGAAAGACCTCCAGAAACTGATGCAGAGTGAAAGGAGCAGAGCCAGAAGAACACTGTACACAGAGACTGATATACTATGGTAAAATCAAATGCAATGGACTTCTGTACCAGCAGCAATGCAATGATCCAGGACAATTTTGAGGCATTTATGGTAAAGGACACTACCTATATTCAGAGGAAGGACTGCAGGAAAGGAAACATATAAGAAAAACAACTGCTTGAATGCATGGGTTGGAGTGGACATGATTGGGGATGTAGACTCGAAACTACCACACCAATGCAACTATCAACAATTTGGAAATAGGTCTTGATCAATGACACATGATAAAACCAGTGGAAATGTGTGTTGGCCATGGGTGGGTGGGGGTGCAGGGGGTGAAGGGAAAGTAGGAGCATGAATCATGTAATCAACATGTTAAAAATGAATAGTAATAAATGTTTAAATTAAAAAAAATAATTAAAAAAGAATATAAGGAATTATTTATCTTAGAATATTTGATAAAGCTACAGTTGATAGGTGGTCAAAGGTTATGAACAACAGTTTCAGATGAAGAAATCATACATCTATTGGCATGTTAAAAATGTTCTAAAGCACTACTGATTAGAGAAATGCAATTTAAAGCAATTCTTGAGATACCACAGACCTATCAGATTGGCTAATCTGACACAAAATGAAAATGAAAAATGTTGGAGAGGACGCAATAAAATTGGAAGACTGATGCTCTTTTGGTGGAGTTGTAAATTCCAGAATAAATTTTCTGGAGAGCAATTTGGAACTATGACCAAAAGACTTGCTCACCTATTTATGCAACAATACCATTTCTTGCTTTCTGTCTCAAAGAGACAAAAACTAAAAGGGGGAAGGAACTATTTGTACAAAAATATTTATAGCAGTTCTTTTTATGGTGGCAAAAAAATTGGAAACTGAAGGAATATCTATCACTTGGGGTATAGTTCAACAAGCTGTGGTATAATTTTGTAATGGATTATTATTGTGCCAACAGAATGAGTTCGGGAAAACCTGGAAAAATTTCTATGATCTGATACAAAGTGAAGTGAATAACCAGGTGAACACTATATACAGTAAATAATATTTTCTGGTCATCTGTGAAAGACTAAACTATTACCAGCAAAGGAACTGTTGGAGTCTGATTATAGTTCAAAGCATACCATAATCCACTTAGAGGAACAACCACCTACTCAAAAGAATCTTGAGCACTTCCCTGCCCCTGTTGGTGAGTCAAAGTCTCTTTTTATTTCATCCTCATGAGAATGAGTATTCATAAGCCAGTGTTACAGACTGCAAGTAAGTACAAAGTAGGGAAGCAAGCAGCTTTCTTTTATCCTGGTCCTTGATGCAAGAAAACCACTTCCCTTGAGCACCTTTGGCTGGTTATTAGAAAGTTACAATCTCCACATGGAAACTAGCTAATCAGAATGCAGACCAGCAATACCTAATTATACTAAATATTCATTTGTATCCTAGCCAATCAGAGTAGAGTACATTTTCAATCCTATTTATCTGCATAATGTTTCCAACCAATCTGAGGACAGAAAGGTTACTACTCTCAAATTAGTTTCTTCATTTAATTTTTGGGAAAACCAGTCTTGTCTTGTTTATCTCTCAGCCAGATGTACTTCCCTGAGAGGAGTCCATACTATCATTATTCCTCACATCCACTTTATTTCCTTAATGATTTTATATGTGCTATGTGTGTCATATGAAGTGCATGAAAGCACTAGCATAACTATATCAAGATATTTACTGCCAGGGATTGGGGAAGAGGGAGGGAAAGAATCTGAACAGCAAAAATTCAGAAAACAATTGTCAAATTGTTTTTACATGTAATTGGAAAAAAAACGTTAAATAAAAACTCTAATGAATTACCTATTCTCTTTGACAGAGCATATGCTTACTCTAATAAATTTCATATATTTCAAAACTATTAAACCTTTCCTTCTTGTTTTCTTGCCCTATTCACTTTTGTTGTTGTTCAATCATTTTCAGCTGTGTCTGGCTATTCATGATCCAGGCAGGGTTTTCTTGGTAAAGATAATGAAGTGTTTTTCCATTTTCTTCTCCAGTTTGTTTTACAGATAATGAAACTTATGTAAAAAGGATGAAATGAGTTGTCCAGGGCCACACAATTAATGTCTGAGGCCAGATTTGAACTTATTGAATTGAATCTTCCTGACTGAAAGTTCAGTATACGTGTGTCATTTAGCAGCCCAATTCTCTCATGAAATCTTAAATCATTTTTGTTGCTCTTCTCTGAGTCTTATGGAAACAAGGAATTTAAATTGGCCTTTGTAGTTTTCTCAGTAATTGTTATGGAGAACAATGTGTTATTTATACTGATAGCCAGGGATTTAAGTTGACAGAGAAATATGGCTTGCTGATATTCCTGTAATGAATTAGCAATATTAGAATGAATTTAGTCATTCGTGTCCTGTGTTCCAGAGATACTTGAAACTGTGACTGCATGGTGCTAAACTAATGTTCGAAATATTATAAAAGCTTGGAAAATTTTTCATAACTATCACTATGGATATAAACATGTGTTCAATTAAAAAAATATCATTTTTATCCAATCCAACAAGGATTTATTAAGCACATATTATGTGCAAAGCATTTCACTAGGTTTGAGAGATAGAGAAAATATAAAACAGTCCTTATGAAAATGGTGCATGAGTCACTTTCTCCATAGCTTGTTAAATCTCTAAAACCCTCCAAAAATAATTAAGCTCCAGATTTAGAACAATTACAGCTAAAGGCATGACAAAGAGAGAACCCTGAAAAGAAAAAAAATCCTTATGGATTAATACCACAGAATGCTAATTCTTAAAGCACTCATTCACCACCCTTCTCCCAGGATCTTCTACATTCCTAAAAGAGGCCTCCTGGTAAAACCAGAAGTTCATTCAAAGACTTATTCCTGCGACAGAGTATGAGAACCACTTTTCTCTCCTTCAAAGACTGATAAAACATACCATTTGAAACATACAAGCACACTGATCCTGTCCAATGATGTGAGAAGCAGAAGTGTTGAAAATATGATTTCTTTTGACAAGAGACTAGTCTGAGTTTAGGGAATGCATAGATTACAGATTTTTCCAGTAACGTTTTCCACCCACCACTAGGAAAAACAGCAGGTTCTTAATCAGTTGTTTCAGATAAGGACATGAGAAGAATCAAAGGGGATTGGGGGCAGTGGGTCAGCATGTGTAATTGTTGCAGACTGGAAGCAAAATTTCCTGAGATGGACCTAGAATCAGGCCTATCTATCCATCTTCAACTACCATCTCCTACCAGGCAACTTGGCCAGGCATCTACCCCCTTAATTTTATTTTTTCTATGATATATATGGATATATATATATATATACACACATATGTAGATAGATAGAGATGTATATTTGTATATATGCTTATAAATATAATATACATTAATTAAAGAAGAATAATGAACTTAATTTTTAATTAATTTAGAAAAAAACAAATTCTAAATAAAAATTAATGGATTCTTGAAAAGAAGAAGAAAATCTAACAGGTGAGAAACCAACAAGATTGCAGAACTACTAAATAAATGGAAAACAAGTTATTTGAAAAGACTACAAATTAAGAGAAAACTATTACAAGCTTAATTAGACATGAGGGAGGAAATTTAGATTATAAAAGTAAAATATTAAGAAAGTGAAATTAAAACAAAAATAAAAATAACTCTCAGAGTGTTTCATATATATGCAAGTGTTAGATTGAAATTAATAATTCCAAGTTCTTATTTTCCATAAAGTTTATTAATAGTCACTTGAAATAGAAAAAGCAGATAAGCATAGATTTAAAGTCTCTCTCCTACTCTAAGTCTGACCACATGTAGCTCATCCTGCAGGATTCTCAGTCCACCTCTCCTGCCACATTCAGGGAAGTAGAGAGAGGTCCAGTTATACCCACACCTTTTTATTCACATTCATGGACATAGCACTAGCATGCAAAATGGGATGAACCAGGTCAGCAATCCAGGAGGTGGTGGTGGGGGGGATAAAACTGTTAAAATTATGATCTGGGACAAGATGGGTGCCACTTTGAATGACAGCACTGGTAATTGAGAACCTTGGAATGTCCCCAGGTGCCGTGAGCCAAGGGCAAAATTTAGTTGGCCCCAGCCTTATAAATACCCCCACGTGACAAGGCAGGCTGGCTCATTTTAGAGCAAGGACTTGGGAGGAGGGAGTTGAAGGGTGGAAGGGTAGCCTGAAACCTTTGACCTGTTATCCAAGTAAAAGAGCTAGTGATCAATCAATACCATTGATATTAGAGCTGAAAGAGTATACTGATTTATCTATCAACGTCATCAAAAGCCTTCCGTAGGCCAAGCCAGGTCAGAGTTAGTGAGAGGGTGAAGATCCTCCAGTTCTATAAGCCTAGCAATCTCCAGACTTGATCAACATTTAGATTAATAGTCAATCAATTAGCAATAGGGTTCCTAGATCCTCAATCCTGTTACCTTGTTTTCCTTACGCCATAAATAGATTCAATATAGTGTTTTACCAACAAGTATCTTTCCTGAGTGGTTATTATACCAAAGCCCTTGGGAAGGGGAGATCAATACAGTCAGATAACAACATTTCCAATAGCCAAGCAAAAGCACTTATCAGCAACTAATCCAACCTCAGGTTGGGACCTAGAGAGGCTCCAAAGGAGATTTTTAACCTCTGCTGGAAAATGTATCACAAACTCAGAGGTCATTAATGAAATGCTTTCTGCTCTTCACCTATCTGAAGCCTTAGCTATAGTTCATTGCTCTGCCCAAACAGGTGACCCTGTTTCTAGAGGGAACCATCAAGCAGATACAGCAGCAAAGCTCACTGCCTTAGAAGGACCTGAATTAATTTTAATTTTGACAACTAGTAATTCAAATTTATCTCTCTCTTATAAAGAACAGGAAGTGGAAAAATGGAAACAAAAGTTTAAAGCAAAACAGATCAATGGTGTATGAGTGTCATCTGAAGGAAAACCCCTATTGCCTAGAAGTTTTTATGAACAAATATGCTTATCCATTCATAAGAATGGTCACTTTGGCAGTCAGGGTATTGTAGACTCTGTTAAAAAGGTATGGATAGCCTCTGGTATAACTACCATAGCCCCTAAAGTGTGTGCAGCCTGTTCTACTTGCCAGGCATATAATCAACATGCTTTTTGAGGCAAGGCTTTTGGTGGGCGTCCTCTTGTTTGCAGATCTTTTGAGCATTTACAAATTGACTTTATTACCATGGTATAAGACTGGACATTATAAAGTTTGCCTGGTCATACTGAATCAGCTGATCAGATGGCTAGAAGCTTTTCCTATGCCCTAAGTGTCACAGAAGCTTTTGTTGCTAAGGTGCTCTTAAAGGAGATTGTCCCTTGCTTTGGCCTGCCAACACGAATTGATTCAGACAGACATTACTTTTTTTTTTTTGAGTTGCTTGTGACCATTCTCATTTCTTTCTTTCTTTATTTATTTATTTGTTCTTTTATTTATTTATTTATTTTTGGAAATTTTTCCAGGGTTAAATGATTCATGTTCTTTCTCTCCCCTTCCTCTCCTACCCATCCCCTGTAGCCAACGCATATTTCCACTGGGTTTTACATGTGTCATTGATCAAGACCTAATTCCATGTTATTAATAGTTGCACTGGGGTGGTCATTTAGAAGCTACATCCCAAATCATATCCACATCAACCCATGTGTTCAAGCAGTTGTTTTTCTTCTGTGTTTCTACTTCCATAGTTCTTCCTCTGAATGTGAAAATGTGAATAGCGTTCTTTCTCATAAGTCCCTCAGCATTGTCCTGGGTCATTGCATTGCTGTTAGTAGAGAAGTCCATTACATTCGATTGTACCACAGTGTATCAGTCTCTGTGTACAATGTTCTCTTGGTTCTGCTCCTTTCACTCTGCATCAATTCTTGGAAGTCTTTCCAGTTCACATGAAATTCCTCCAGTTTATTATTCCTTTGAGAACAATAGTATTCCATCACCAGCAGATACCACAATTTGTTCAGCCATTCCCCAATTGTTTCTTTGTTTTCCAGTTTTTTGCCACTACAAATAGTATGGCTATAAATATTTTTGTACAAATCTTTTTCCTTATGATCTCTTTTGGGTATAAACCCAGCAATGGTATGTTTAGATCAAAGGTCAGACAGTCTTTTAGCGTCCTTTGGGCATAGGGAACCCATTTTACTGATTCTGTTTTGTCTCAGATTTATTCTTGTCTGAGGATGATTCCCCAATTTCATGTAACATATCACCCCCAGAGCTCAGACCAAGTTGAGAGAATGAATAGAGATCTTAAAAATATTATTGTAAAATTGTGTACTGAGACTCACTTGAAATGGCCTGAAATTCTCCCCTTGTTTTATCTTCATAGCAGACCTAGGGGTGATCTACATATTTCACCATTTGAGATGCTTTTTGGACATCCCCCCATACAGGTTAAGCCTTTTTATCTTGCATACTGTTATAAGGAAGATTACTTAAGTTATCATTTAGGAGACTTACCAGGATGGGCTAAAGAATTCCACATGGAATGGGGAAGCAGGAAGTGGTTGGCTTTCTCTGAGACAGACTCCATGGTGGTTGGGACAAGCTGTAACTGACCCTGGGAGACCTCAGAGCTAATGGAGTTGTACCCTGATTCCCTGGGATCTTGGAGAGTGGTGAAGGTTGAAAGCAGTGTATATCAATCTTGCAAGACAGCACTGAGCAGGGAAGTGGCCTGCGATCTGGTGGACAGCTTGCAGACTTTCTCTCCCTACTGGGCTTCTGTGGATCATCAGTTCTGGAGGAGTTGGCTCCTGGCATCCTGATAACATTTCTGGACTCTGCTGTGAGGATTCCCACTCCAGTCCTGCTATTCTTTGGGCCCTGCCTGGCTTAGGTCTTAGATAAGTGTAGTTAAGTCCCTCCCCTGACCCTGTGGTTTGCCCTTAGTCTGAAAAGTGTAGAAACCACTATTCCCATACTTTACCATAGTTTCATTTATAAAATTGTTATAAACTCTTGCCTTTTGCCTGTTAGTCTCCATAGGCCCTTTGCCTAGATGGTGCAAAGTGACAGCTAGGGCCTAACTGCCACTTCTGTTAACAGATACCTCCTTAGTAGTTAAACCCGGTCTCCCTACCTTGTTTGGTCCTGCCTTCTGACATTCCTGTCTCCCTCACACTCCCACTGAGCCCACAAAATAATATTTAAAACAACAACCCTGGTTATTACCCATTATAATATACATAATTACTACGAGAGGACATTCCTATTGCTTTTTATATACAAGATTTACAGGTCAAATTGCAAGAACTCCCACAAATCTGGAGCTGCAGTACAAATAGAACCTCTAGACTTCTCACTTCATGACCTACACCCAGGAGACTAGGTGTACATAAAGAAAGTACTGGAAGTATTCAGCCTGCCTGGGAAGATCTCTTTCAAATATTGTTAACCACTTCAATAGCTATTGAAATAGGAAAAAAGAACTCTTGGAATCATCAATCGCATGTAAAATGATTACCTCCTATTGATACTGACTGTCACATTTATTGTATTTGCTGATTGTTTTAAGATTTGATTTTTTTTAAGTTCATATATTAATCTAATCTAAAATATTCCATTACACTATGTCACTTTTAGTTACTATGTTTTGGCTATTAGCTATATGCTCTGTTACATTGTCATTATTTGTACCCCCCATGACTGTATCAGAAGTAATACCATTATAAAAGTCCATAAACAAGTTGGACAAACTCTTTTCCAGGGCAAAGTCATAGGTCCTTATGGATGCTGGGTGTGTCACCAGATCCATCGAAGCTCTTTCTTGTCATGGGCAACAACTCCAGTCCACAGTAATGAAATGTTACCACAGATTACAACACAAGGAGGTCACAGGTTGCCTAAATGACCTTTCACCCCTTTTGCCTTTGTTAATTGTCACATTGATGATGATAGATGGACTCCATCAAAATGGTTACAACCAGTATCAGTGACTTTTGAAGAATTTAATGAGCTAAAAATCTCAATTGATTTTAATTGATCTTCAGAAGTGATTTTCAAATATCTAGGAGCACCACTTCCTCCAACTGATCATTCGCCTACCTTTGACTTGTGTGTAACAAGAGGTAAGCGTCCATTGAGTAATAGTAAGTACATAGGAGACAGGAAGAGTTGACTCCTTAGAAAAAACAGTTTTACAAAATCAGCTGGTCCTTGACATGTTCACAGTCCCATGGGGAGGCGCATGTGCCTTTATTAATCAGTCTTGTTGTTATGTAAATAGATCTGGAGAACTTGTGACAAATGTCCATAAGCTTTCAAAGCATTTAAAAGACACACACCAAGTGACTATTGAGACTAATGTGAATCCTAATGATGTGTAAATGGAATTAACTCTAGCCAATTCATAGTCAAAACTCTACTCATCCTAGGCATAGAAATGATGTAATCCTCACCTTGCTTAATGGGGAGGGGAGATGAGTTACCCACACGTGACAATAAGTAACAAATCAAGAACTAGGGACTGCCCTTTGGGCAGTCCAAAATCAGTGTAGAAACTGCCATTTGTCCATTTGAATTAGAGGTGGACCCACAGGAAGTGACTAAAGACACTATCTCTTTAAGTATGTTGGTTACTTCCTGTGGAGGCAGTTCCCACCCTGAACTTGGTGCTGAAGGATCTCCTGAGACCACAGACCGTTTGTACTCTGTATTGTCACGTGGGTAAGTTAGGCTGACTTCCTTGGCCTACCTAGGCCGCTTCCAAACCCTGCCTTAAGTAGGCACTAGCCTATCTGGTTGCTGGGCCTTGTGGCTTGCAGCCTAATTTATTTAGTCTCTTAACCTTCTCTCTTGTCCAGGCCTCTGCAGGCCTGGACTAGCCTCTCCCTTTCTCTTTATTCCCATACCTTTACCTTTCTAATTGTAAATAAACTGCCTTAACCTGATGCTGACTTGGGTCTGATTTAATTACGGAATCAATCTGAATTGTTGATTCCTGGTGGCCACATTTTAATATATATATCTATAAAATACCTAAAATCTCCCTCTTACAATGATAACTGGTAGAATCTCTCATGGCTGCAAGGAATAAGTTTGTTTGCAGTTGTCATAAATTTGACTCTTAGCTTGTACAAAAATATTTATAGCTGTACTATTTGTGGTAGCAAAAAATTGGAAAATTAGGGGATGCCCTTGGATTGGGGAATGACTAAACAAATTGTGTTATCTGCTGGTGATGGAGTACTATTGTGCTAAAAGGCATAATGAAGTGGAGGAATTCCATGTGAATTGGAATGACCTCCAGGAATTGATTCAGAGTAAAAGAAGCAGAACCAGGAGAACCCTATAATCAGAGATGTGCACAATCTCTGTGACATAATCAAATGTAATGGACTTCTCTAATAGCAGCAATGCAATGATCCAAGACATTTCTGAGGAAACTATGAGAAAGAACACTATCCGCATCCAAAGAAAGAACTGTGGGAGTATAAACACAGAAGAAAAACAATTGCTTGATCACATGGGTCAATAGGGAAATGATTGGGGATATAGACTCTAAACAATCATCCTAATGCAAATTTCAATAATATAGAAATAGGTCTTGATCAATGATACATGTAAAACCCAGTGGAATCACACATTGGCTATGGGAGTGGGGTGGGAGGAGAGGAGGGAAAGAACATGAATCATGTAATCATGGAAAATTTTTTCTTAATTAATCAATTAAAATAAAATAAAGTGGCCTTTATTATTTTAGGGATTTGAGTACTTAGAATCTACATTAGTTGTTGTCCTACTATTTTTAAAAAGTTGTTACCTAGTGAAAAAATCATGTACACTCACACTGTAGATCATGGCCAAGTTGAAAGGGAAATAGATCTCATTTTTGAGTGAGAAACCTTTGTGTTGTGCCTCTGCTTGGCTAACACATTGTAACATGGAATGTAAACTATGAATTTATGATTTTTTTTTTTATATTTTCAATAGGATATATGATTTTTTCCTTTTTTTATATTTTTTTTAATAATTGAAGTACTTAGAATCAGTATGAATGTTTTTGATCTTGAAGAATAAGTTTACAATACCTATTAGCCCTAATATCAATGCATACCCAAAAGCTTAAGATTATGGAAACCTGACATTGATTGTTAAGTATTATGGAACTTTTGCTAATAATTACATCTGATTTCAGAAGAAGGGATCACAAAAGAGCCATTGCACAGTGCCAAGAAACACAAGATCAGGGAGACCAATAATTCCTGTGGGATTGATAAGAATCTGCACCAAGACAGAGGATTTGTTTGGAGGTTCAAGGAAGCAGCATTTTCACAATTTCAGATGCATGACTCCCTCCAGCCATATTTTCCTTAGTTTATTTATCTTAGTTTTTCCTTAGTATATTTACCTTAGTTTAGCCTTCATTTTGTCTCCACTATTCCTGAGAGTGAAGGTAAAATCAGACCAGGAAAACATACTTCCCTTTTACCTCAGAACCATAGTCCCTACTCTCTTATAGTTTGGCAATTTTCTGTAGTCCTGGCTGCTGATGGATAAAGTACTATATCACTGAAATTATCCTACAGGCTTGTGGGACATAAATAACTTTACTTGGGCCTTGCTGGTGATTCAAGGACCTGTTACAGGTTTATTCTTCTTTAGTCATAATTTTATACATATATATGCATATATATATATGATTTTGATATTTTATTTTTTTTATCCAGAATTTAATTTTTGCTTTTATTTGGAATGTTTTTGAGTTATTGATTTTCTTTTGACAATTGATTTATATACCTCATAACTCATCCATCTATTCCAGGTGATTCTGGTGTTGGTCAGCACCCTCCTCAGGAAGGATTGTGTAATTTATCCTAAATTCCAAGGTTTAAAATCTTTTGGAGAAATTTCAGGAAAAGAAACTCACCAACACCCTGAATCAACAAAGTGGATTTTTTTTTGGAGAAGGTGACACAAAGATGACTGCGGAAACCACATACTATATCAAAAGATCCACAATGAACTTTGGGATATAATGAACTGAACTGAAGGGGGTAGAACATACTTATTAATGAATGTAAACTTTTGTGCCCAAGGGGACTTCCCCTAAGGGATTTTTTGCATCTATCAATCATTTTTTGTTTTCTTTCTCTTTTCTTTCCCTCTTATCCCCAAATTGTTGTAATATTCCCCTTTGTAAAGAACAATATGTTATGCACCTCTAGTTGGAATCTTTAGAGGTATAAGTTAGTTATGTGAAATGATTCATTGGGAAGACTAGGAATGTAAATCTGGGAGATTTCAACATGTTCATCTCCCAATAGAATCACAGGTGGGGATTGTGTAGAGGGAGTTTCATCCCCTTCCCCTCCTGGATTGCTGCCCCAATTCATCCCATTTTACATGCCAGTGCTGTGTCCAAGAATGTGAATACAAAGGTGTGGGTGTAACTAGATCTCTCTCTACTTCCCTGAATGTGGCAGAAGAGATGGACTGAGAATCCTACAGGATGAACTGCATGTGGTCAGACTTAGAGTAGGAGAGAAACTTTAAATCTATGCTTATCTGCTTTCTCTATTTCAAGTGATTATTAATAAAATTTGTGGAAAATAAGAACTTGGAGATATTAATTTTAATCTAACACAGGGAAGACAAAAATACATTTTCACAAAAAATTCAAAGGAGTGGAATACCAAGCAGATAATTATTCCATTTTTAAAAGAAAAATTATATGAATGTAAAGGAATTATTTTTTAAAACTTTCAATGATAAATTTGTAGAAGAATGCAATAAAATATTTCATGAACTAATGAAATAATTCTGCACAAGTTATTTTCAAAATATGAGAAAAATATTTTACTAAATTTTAATGTATGTTTCTCAAGCAGAAATAAAAGATACAACAAATACAAAGAACTAAAAGGCAATTTTATTAATGAACATTGATTCAAAAATTTTAAGCAAAATTCTGAGACAAAGATTACCTTTATTTATCTAAAATGAAATCATTCACTACCAACAAAATGTTGGTTTTTTATAATTAGGATTCAATAAATGAAATTAATCATATTAATAACAAAAATATCAGTCTCCACATAATTGTATCGATACATTAAAACTTTTGACATAGTACAACATTCATTTATTCTCAAAATTTAACAAAGTATAATAATATAAGTAATAATTATGATATGATTAAAATATATTTATAAGCCAAAGAAACAGTAGTTTTACTAGTAGATACATGAAAGGAAGTAATCTGATGCTGTTCTAGAAAAGTTAGCAATAACAAGAGAGAAGACAAGGGCATAAGAAAAGGCAAATAGGAAATTAAACTATTTATATTTACTCATGACATAATGACTTTCTTAGGAAATGTAAGGACATCTGCATAGGCACAAAATATTAACATTTAATAGCCAGGTAAGTACAAGGTTGCAAAATAAATTTACAAAAAATGTCAATATTTCTCTCCAGGAGAAACAAAATCCAAAAGAGAATAATAGAAAGGAAAATTCTTTCAAAATGTCTGGGAAAGGTGCCTAGCCTCTAGGAAGCAGTTTACCACATCTCTCTTATTAGTCCTATTCATGCAATTCTTTTTTAAGGAATTAATTTCAATCGAGGAAGAGATATTCAGTACTCATGGAAGGAACAAGAAAGAAAGGAAAGAGGCATTTATATAGTGCTTAGGCATTATGCTAAACAATTTTATAAATAATTATCTTTTATTATCCTTACAATACCCTGTGAGGTAGGTTCAAAGAACAAATCAAAGAAACAATCAATGATTTCATTAACAAAAATAAAAACAATGAGGCCAAATATCAAAATTAGTGATTTGCAGCCAAAGCAGGACTTAAAGGACAATCAATATCTCTAAATGCATATAACAGTTAAGGAAAGAAAGAATAGATCAATTAATCTACCATACACCTAAAAATAAAATGAACAAATTAAAAATATCCAATTAAACTCCAAAGCCAAAGGAAGGATTAATACAAGTGAAAGAAAAACCATTGAACTAATATATTAAACTAAAAATTAGAACATTGGTTATATTGATGTAAAAAAAAGAAAAGAAAAAACCAAATTACCAGTACCAAAAATAAAAAATATTAAATGCACCACCAATGTAGATGAAATTAAAGAAATCATTAAGTATTTATCCAATCACATGCCAGTAAAACTGAAAATATACCTGAAATGAATTAATATTTGTGAAAGTAATGTTTATGAAATGATAAGTTGACTAGATTAACAACAGAGTAAATAGAAGATTTAAATAACCCTATCTTGGAAAAAAACAAATCGAACAAGTTATTCATGAGCTCTAGAGAAAAAAAATCTCTAGGATCAAAAGGATTTATAAGTTAATTCTACCAAACATTAAATCAATAAATAATAAAAATGTAGGTAAAGTAGTCCTACTGATTTATTTTTTGACAAGTATAGTTTTGATGCCTAAACAAGGGAGAACAAAAACAGAGAATGAAAACTATAGACAAATTTTCCTAGTGAATATTGATGCAAAAATTTTGAAGAAAATACTAGCAAGGATATATATATATATCACATATTTATAATCATATAATATAGCCTGATAGAATTTATTCCTGTAATTCTGGGATGGTTCAATATTGGGAAAACTATCTATATAATTTATTGTATCAACACAAAACAAATAAAACTCATTAAAATATCAGGTGTAGGAAAAACTTTGGACAAAATATAACACTTATTCCTATTAGAAACACTAGGAAACTTAAAAGAATAAGTAGTATATAGCTTTTAAAAAGAGCAAATATTTGTAAGGAGGATAAATTAGAAGACATCCCCATAAGATCAAGGAACAAGCCACTATTATTTAGTATTGGATTAGAAATGAATAATGAGTCAAGAAAAAGAAATTGAAGGAATAAAAATAGGCTAAAAGTAAATAAAATTCTCATTTTTTAAAGATAGAATCTATAAGAATAGGAGAGCAAGTCAACGAATGTTATGACAAAGGGGAAGAGAGTCTATGTCTATGAGGTGGTGATTCTCTCCCCCAGCTTTCTCTTCACAGCGGAATATACACTGATGAGATTTCGAGTGGTTATCACCCCAAAAGTGGGTAACTTGCATGGTCTTGCCACCCCACAGGGGTTGGGGACAAGGTTTCCCTATAAGATGAGGTATGTGGTACCCCAATATGATTCTGAATGAGGGCGGGGTTCATGCAAGCCTCCCCCAAGGTCAGTTTACTTCACAGCGGGTCATCTGGCTCCAAGATGGAGGCAGCCAGACCAAGCTGTGATTTCCCTCCTTCCTTGTTGTCTCTCAGGCACTCTGGAACACTATCTGACTAATGAATGGCTTTTATTGTTAGCAATTGAGGGGTTAGGGAAAGGGGTGAAGGGCAGAAGAATTTTGGGGTGCCCTCTTCTCTATTCCTATGGGGTCCATCACTAACAGAGTGGCAAAAAAGGAAAATTGCAATGGTTGAAGGGATTGTGAAAAAATAGGCATATTAATAAAACTGGTGTTGGAAGTTGCAAACTGGTCTAATCTATTTGGAAAAGAAGGTATAACCACACCTAGAGTCTTATAAAGGTATGTGTATACTGTGACCCCAGCAATAATGTCACTGTGTCTTTTACCCTACACAGATTATAGGGAAAGGACCTATTTGTATAAAAAAGGCAGCTATTTTTGTACTAGTAAGGCATTGGAAATTGTGGATATGTTCATCAATTGGGGAATGATTGAACAAGTTATAATATACTAACTGTGATACACTTAGCTACTCTGGTCAAGACAGTGATCCAAGACAATCCCAAAGCACTCATAATGAAAAATGCTATTCATATTCAATGAAAGAACTGATAAAGTCTAAGTGGAGATTCAAGAAAGCATGCCTTTTTTTTAACCTATTTTATTGGTGTGCGTAGGAGTAGAGTTCTTTTACAATGAAGTCAATGATAAAAACAAAGCCCACACATTCCAAAACATTAAATTGATAGGAACCCTTTTCTATAGTAGCAAAAAACTGGAAAACAAAGTAAATATCTATCAAATGAGGAATGGCTTAACAAGTTGCAGCTTTTTAATGAACATAATGGACAACTATTATGTTGCTAGAAATGGTGAGTATTATTAATATGGAAAAAACCTGGGAAAGCAAATATGAACTGATGTAAAGTACATTGAGCAGAATTAAGAATAAACACCATGACTACAAAATGGAAATAGAAATAATAACAACAGCAACAAAATTGAAAATCAGCTTGGACCTAAAGATAAATATGAGAAGTACCACCCCATTACACACACACACACACACACACACCCTTTTACAGAAGGTGGGGGCTATTGGAATGGAATACTACATATCAGACATTTTCCAAATGTTGTTAGTTTTACTGTCTGTGCCCCTTCTCCTTTTTAGTCTCAGGTATATTGAAGGATTCTTTGAGATGAAGATGAGGGATTCACGGAAAATGCAAGTGATATAAAAACAAAAGATAGCATCAAAAAATTTTTTTAAAAAAAGAAATATATTTTTTGCTTTCAAGGAACTTGCATTGTACTCTAGTGGCAAACTAGTTATTATAGGTATAGTCAGCGTAAATATGGGGAATCAAGCTCCTTACAGTAGGTGTCATGGTCTCTTCTGAAGACTGTTCAACTTCTTTGGCCATCAATGAGGTACAATTTCTTGTTCAGTAACAAAGAATTTCATTCCAATAAAAGAAATTATTGACTCCCTGCTTTTTTAATTCTTCCCTATGGTTGTCAGATGATTTAGTTATGGATTCTTTGCCCTCCAAATTTACTTCTATAAGCTCTGCTAATATAATTTTAAAGTAATAACATGTATATGACTGAGTAGTCTTAAAACCACAGTTTCTTCTCCATTGTTGCAAATTTTAATAGGTTAGAATTTTCTTTTTCTTCCAAATTGGGCTGTCTCTGTGGATTCAAGTTTTTGTCACAGCATGAAATGAAGCAAGATTAAATGATTGGGAAAAGCTTCCAGACTATGGTGAGCAGTATTTAGGATTTGGAAAATTAGGCATGGTGTCTTGCTGTGGGGACTCCACAGCATGTCATGCATGAATGATTATGTTACTTATTCCCAAACTACCCTTTTGCCGTCCTAGATTGGCAAAAACACCATCAAATTTGTTTTCCCTTTAATATAGTGTATAATCTCTACTATTTCTTCAAATATTTAAGATTTTTCCTCATAATTACTTAAAGATCATAGACGCTAAATTTCTGAATTAACCTTCCTAATAAATAAGAAGATTCTATCATTTTCCAGGAGCATTAGTAAGAATTAGAGCACTCTTAACATCACAGACACAAAAATGGTGCGGTCCCCAAATAAATATTAACTCTTTTGGTCAGTGGGAGACAGAAAGAGGTTAAATATTTTACTTTTATAGAAACAAGCTGATTTTTATTTTTTCTACAGCTGTTACTACTTATATAACAACTAACATTAGATTTTCATTTTTTTTCCTGTCCTTACTTATGGATGATTAGCTTGACCTAGAATTTGACAGGGAGAGTAGGATAGACTAGATTACCTTTGGAAAATTGCCTCGTTCTTTTAATGACTTCAGGTATCTCTATAAAGGAAAACTTCATCTTAAAAACAAGCAAAAAAGTCATATTCTCATTTTGTTTAATATAAGGCTTTATTGAGAAATAGAAAGAGATCAGGGGAGGGGTATTGTCTCAGGTCAAAGACCCAAGAGAGATACCCCAAAGGATTACAGAGAAAATGTTGGGCACTGCCTCAAGTTGTGACCCAAGACAAATGTCCAATAATTCACAGAAAAATATCCTGATATAATCAAGTCTCCTAGAAGGGATTATAATATTTTACAATAGTTGGAGACAGTGTTGAATAGTTTTACATTGGCTTCACAATGAACACATTCAAACTTATTAACATCTTCAAAAAATTGGAGAAAAGCTTCACAATGGATACATCAGCAAATCAATATTTTATAGGAATGATCAGGGTATTGGAGACAGATTCAAAGAGGGGAGTGGTTCAGGACTGGTTATCTAGGAGGGGCTGCTTTTCATAATATTACATGAATACAAGTCATAGAATCTTTCCATCTCTGAAAAAGTTGAGGAGCCCCCAGAGGTTTAAGGAAAGGCATAAGTTGGGTTTAATATGGCAGATTATAAATGAAGAATTCTACATAAAAACTACAGTAAAGAATGTCATCATAAACATATATAGCTAGATAAAGTGACAGGGTGTTCATATCGTGAAATAGGATAGCTGATGGATAGTCCATCTGGCATCTACTTATATACATGTAATGTCAAGACAATACATAGAAGGCATCCAAAATTGTCAGGCAAATCCATTTGGATTTATAGGAAGATGAGGAAGAGTCATTCAGGATGCACATACATAGATGGGCTACAATGTTCATTGGCAAACATCTCTTAGCAACTACTAAGGTACTGGCTCTGTCTAGGAAGGTTGGGAGGTTTAAAGGATCTAGATCTATACAAAAAAGGAAAGAAACAAACATTTAGTGATTATTATGTGTCAGACATTATACTAAGCACTTGGCAAATGTCTCATTTAATCCTCACAACAACTCTGGCAGTTAGGTATTATTTTTATCCCCATTCTACATTTGAGGAAATTGATGCAATTGGAGGTAAAGTGAATTACCCGGTGTCTCACAATTTCAAAATGTCTGACAGTAGATTTTCCAACTCACGTCTGCCTAACTCTAAATCAGTCATTCAAGAAATATTAAGAGATCTAAAGAGTAGATTCCAAATACTTTTAGTGGATTTCTTCAGAGATCTTCAGAGATTTTTGTGGAAGGATATGGACAAGTATTTCACATGATAAGGAAGTACTGATGTAATTCTAAGACCATCAACACTTAATTTATAAAATAGTCAAAAATGCAAATGCAAATATTTCCCTGGTGGAAGATTTGTTTACAATTTGTTCAGAAGCTACATGTTGGAAATCAAAAGAGAAAATTGCATTAAAATTATATGTACTTTAAGCAATTTAAATATTCATGAAAGCCATGCAAATTTCTAAGAGTGATATTAATAGTATTAATGGCAAAAATGGCTATTAATTTAGCATGCATTTGTACTATAATGGGAAAGGGTATGAACTGATATTACGCTGTTATAGAGAAATGTTTAATGAGAAATCCCTCCAGTCAATACTTAGCTTCTGTAAGCTGGCATGGATATTCATCTCATATACAGGTAAGCATAACACAAGTAATAGGGTGGTAAAATCATAAAATTATTCAGACATAGCTTTTAGATAACTAAAAGTGGGAAATGCTTTTAGTTGGGACAAATAGCAAATGGCAAATAGCAGATCAATTCCAATTTTAAAATAAGTTTTCTATGACAAAAAAATATTGGTGCTTTACAAACCCTAACTACAATCCAGAAAGTATATAAATATATTTTTTTGCCCTATACAAAAAAGGATACAATACTGATAGATTATATCCACTGTTATTTTATTTTTTCCTAATAAAAGGTCATAAATGAATTTAATATGCTGGTTAATTAAAATACCTTGGATAAAATAAACATTAATTTTATCTCTAGGTATGATTTGCTGATGTTTTAATGAAACTGTCTTAGAAATGGCAGTGTGAAAATGGAAAATTTTTTCATTTCAATAGAAGTTCTGAAATAATCAGAGTAAACTAAAATAGAATAACTTATTTTTTCACAAATCTTTAATTTTTATAAACTGTTATACATGAAATAACTCTATGAGGCTCTTTGAGCAAATATTTTTATTCTCAATTTATGATAAGGAAAATGAGGATTGGAAATATACAACAAGATAAAAATCCATATCTCTTTATCCAGCTCAGGACTGCCCTTCTTTACCACCTCCCCACCGCTCACTAATTTCTCTAAGAATTCCACCTTGGCCTATAGTATCACTTGCAGAATGGAGCACCTAAAAGTTTTTATGTATTGAACAACTGTCACAAATGAATTATTTTTAGGGTGAAAAGGAGCAGCATATTGATTTGAGGGATTAATAATTGCATTACCTTTGGGTCTCCCCATAATAACCTCATGTGACTTTGGGACCCTTATCCTCTATTTCATCCCTTGCTAATTCCAAGCTTCAAATTCATTCCAAAGACTCAGTACAAAATAATGCCAAATGACTGATTGACTCATTAAATACTTATTTTAAACAGAATGAGAGATAAATTAAATTTAATTGGAAGTTAAAAAACATTCTCTATTTAATTTTTCTGTGTGTGTGCAGGAATAGAGAGATAAGGGATAAAGGAAAATGTAAAATTGTCTCTAAAAGGGAGAAAGGAAAATTTAGCCACGAACCCTGGAAAAGATTCTGGAATGAGAAAGACTGCAGAGGAGAGGTTTCAGAGTTTAAATGACACTTCAGTGATTTTCTGTCCCTGAGCTGGAAGGGAGAACAGCAGCTCCATCAACTCCCGTGACCTGACCAGTTTGTCGAGAAATGTGGAGGTTCCTGTGCCTTGAAAGATATCTAGGAGGTGATCTGGTTTTCCCTGCAGTGTTGGGTCAATTTGGCTGAAGTAATCCAAAGATTTTTGCATCTGGGACTTTGGGGTTTTTACCTTAGAAGCCAACCCCAGGCCTAGAGAAGGACTCAATACACCTGGGAGTCTATTCTCAGTAGCATTTTAGAGACTATTTAAGGGTTAAATGATTAACAGTCTGGAATAGTCTAGATGGTTAGTTATGGGTTTTGGGTTTAGATAAGAACAGGGAGCTGGTAGGAAGTTATGGAAAATCAGAAGGGCTCTCTTATGAGAGAGGCATAGAAGTTGGTTGGAGAGTGAGATCTATAGAATCAGGGACATTTTGGATCTTGACTATCAGTTCCCTAACCTTAAGTTGCAAAATAAACTTAACTCTTGTGTTTTTCTAATAGTCTCAAGGGGTTTTGTGCTTCACTGGCCCTGGGAAGGTCCTTAGGTGGATTTTTTCATCACCAATCCATCTGGGTCCTTCTCTATATACATATATGTCCTTGTGGAGGACCATTTCTTTTTCATGTGTGTGTGTGTGTAACACACACACACATATATACACACACAATGAGGAAGGGACATAACCAGAGCCCTCAATGACAAATTATTAGAGATTAAGATCTATTGAAGTCTATACTTTGTCATTTCCCATTTGGTTTTAGTGTAACAATAGGTAGCAATGATTCTTCAGGATCAGGAACTTCAGATTGTCCAATTGCCATTGGCATCTCACTTGATGTCTCTGACATTCTAGCTGCACCAGGCTTCATCTTGTAATTCTTGTCTGTATTCTCAACATGGCTGACAATTTCAGACTTTCTCTCTTGCACCTTGACTACATGAACATTTCATTTTCATTGGGACTTAACTCTCAGCCATTTTCCTGAGATCTCCTAGTATATTTTTAAATAAAATTGTATTGTTTGCTTTTATTTTTACATCATCTAGAATTTCCCATCTTCCTCTAAAATTCCCTAGAGTTATGACATTTTTCAGAAGAGGAAAAAATCATAATAAGAAGCAATCAACACTGGAAAATATTACATGAAATAATTCATCTCCAAAGACCCTGAACTATATAAATGAACTAGAAAAATATACTTCATTTCTGTTTTGTGAAGCTAGGCTTGTTCTTTATAATTTTAACATACCCAATCACAATTGTTTTGCATGATAATCATGGAAATTGTTTTCTTAGTTCTACTTTCTTTGTTTTGCATGAGTTCATATAAGTCTTTCTATGCTTCTCTATATTCTTCCTGCTAATCATTTGTAACAATGTAATAATAACAAATTACATTCATTAACCCCTACCCTCAGTTTATGAAACTATTTCCAACTTGCTGGACATCAATTTTGTTTCTACTCCTTTTTAGGATAAAATAAACAACATAATAGGCATCTGTTTATAGTGTCAACTTTATGTCAAAGGATTTGATTATTTTAGTCACTTTTTCTGCATAATTCAAAATCTCAGACCTCATTGCATGTTTCTCTTTGATTTATAAACTCTGAAATTTGGCTATAAAATCCCTGGGGATTTTCATTTTTTAATCACTTTCAGGTAATTGATGGATATTTTTTTATTTCTCTTTTACTCTCTGAATGTAAGATATCAGTATAGTTTTCCTTTACAATTTCTTGAAGTAATATGTTTAGATATTTTTTATCATGGCTTTTAGGTAGTCCAGTAATTCTTAAATTAAACTCAACTCAATCTATTTGTGAGGTCAGCTATTTCTGATGAAATGTTTCATATTTTCTTCTATTTCTTTAAATTATTTTCACTTTTTTCTAATTTCTTGGTGTCTCATGAGTCATTAGCTTCTACCAAATTCTAATTTTTTAGGCATTATTTTCTTCAGAGAGCTTTTTTAACCTCTTTTTTTATTTCACCATTTCTGCTTTTAAAGGAGTTATTTTCTTCAGTATTTTATGTTTCTTTTATCAAGCTGTTAATTCTTTCTTCATAATTTTCTTGCTTCACTTCTTTTCTCAGGTTATCCTTGACCACTCTATTTCCTTTCTTTAGTTCATCTAATAACTCTTTTTTTGAGACTGTGCCCAATTTTCATTTTTGCCTTGAGGATTGGCTCATAGCTTTTTCCACATTGGTATATTCTTTTCACTTTGTGTCTTAATCATAAATATTACCTTAAAATCTTTTTATGGTCAAGTTCAATTGTTTCACTCATTTTCCAAGCCTATTCCTTAACCTTGACAAATGGAAGAATTTGTTCTGCTTGCCTATACATATTTGTAATGAGGATTTTTCTTTTTTTTTCCCCCGTAGTGGAAGAAGAGATTATTAGGAGTGATACAAATTGGATTTTTCTTAATTGCTAAAATTAATCATCTTAATACTAATTGCTAACATTTATGTAGCACTTTAATATGCAGGAGATACTGTGCTAAGTACTGTACAATTTTTGTTTAATTTTATATTAAGAATAACTCTGAGAGGTAGCTAGTCTTATTAGCCCCATTTGGGACACAAGGAAACTGAGATGAACAGAGGTTAAGTGACTTGCCCATGGTCACACAGCTAATAAACTAGAGGCTATGAGCTCTAGTCTTTCTGACTCCAGGACCAGAACCCTATCTACTGCACTACCTAGGATAAGAAGCAGGCTATATTGTATTTGCAGAGCCACCACAAAATTATTTCATAGGTAATTGGCCCATCATGTACAATCAGATAAATCCTAAAAACTTATTCAAAAAAGACTACCATGAAAAACTGTTTGTAAGACAAAATTAGCTATTGAGAATAAAAGGGTAAAGAAATTTTATAAATAACTTGACAAATATCTTGTGATTCAAATCAATACACATTCTGATTAATGGTTATTAAATGCAAAGATAAAGATGGAAATAAGTATACGGGATAGTATGTTTAATTAGGAAAGAAAGAATCCAAAGTCTTATAGATTAAACCCAAACTTCACATCTTTATAGATTTAATTATTTTTTCTCTTAAAAATGATATGTATTTTTAGAGGCTCTTTTTGTGGCAGTAAAGAATCAGACACCAAGAGGATGCCCATTAGATGGGGAATGGCTGAGTGTGTAATGCTGTATAATTGTAATGGAATACTATCATGTAAAAGATGATTTAAGAAAGACATGGAAACACATGTGAACTGATACAAAAACTGATAAGTAGAACCAAGAAAATATTGTACATTGTTCTGTAAACATAAACATTGTAATAGCAATACTTTGTGATGAACATTCATAAGAATGACTTAGCTATTCCTACCAATACACTAATCTAGAAAATCCTCAAGGATTCATGAGGGAAAACGTCAATCACTTCCAGAGAAAGAATTGATGGACGCTGAATGCAAACCAAGTTATATTATATTTTGCTTTATTTCTTCACTTTTCTTTTGTTTTACAATATTACATATATAAAATCTATATCAAATAGCTTGCCATCTTGGGGAGAAAGGAAGTGATAGAATGACAGAATGAGGGAGGAGAATTTGACTCAGATTTAAAGAAAATAAAAATTATTTTTTATGTAATTGAGTTAAAAATAAAATATGAGTAAATAAACTAAGAAGACAGCTCTGATAGTTTGTCTATAAGTCAGGAAGACTTGAATTCATGTTGTGTATCAAAAATTATATGCATTGGACGTGGTTAGAATCATAAAGTATGAAAGACATTACATTAACAAAATAGAAAGATTTGTTACATATGTGAGAGTTATACTAAAGTCTGTTTCGATTCATAGCATTAATGTATTAGAGCTAAGATAAAAGTAAGTTATATAAAAAAATAATGAATAATGATGTAAAAAGATATGCATAACTGAAACCATGTTGAATTATTAAAATGAGTAACTACAAATAAAAAGGAGGAATAGAAAACAGAAATGACATCCACATCAACTATAATTTCATCCAGAATTTTAGAAAATATAAATTAATTGCCACAATTTAAACAGCAAGAGGACAAAGAGCAGTTTAATAGCAAACATCTCACTTCCTTGAGAAGTGCTAAGAGGTGGATGCCAAAAACAACACTGAATAAGAATAGAAAGTCATTTATAAAATCTCATGGTAAAGAATGATGTTTGAATATTAAGTAGTATCATCCTATAAAGCAAAACAAAGAAAAATCAATTTAAAGAAATCAGGGCAAAATATTTGACTATGCAAAGTCTTCTTCAGGTCACATTCAATGATAAAAATGAATGAATGAGTAAATAAGTGAGTGTATAGATGAATTAATAATTTCCTTTTTAAAAATCATTTAATGAGTGCTTACTCATTGAAAAACTAAGTGTTAGGGAAACAATTACAAAAACAAAAGGTTTCTTGTTCCTCAATGAGATTGCATCGTAATTTGGGAAAACAAGATACACAAGCGAATAATGTTCAGACAGAGTCACCTTGGTCTGGTACTTTATAGGAATGATGAATTGGCATGGTTTCATTATTTGTATTTACATCCAAAGGGCATAACACAATTCCTGACACATAGTAGTTTTTAATAAATGTATGTTAATTGACTATTTTATGTTTCTAGAATTTTTGCCTGTTTCTCTTGTTCAGCATAAAAGCGTAAATCAATATGGCTTGGACAAAAGAGAATGCCAAAAAGGGAAACTAGCTCTTTAATTCATTTTCTCTTCCTAATCAGCAAAACCTAGGTGTAATTAATACATTTTGTATAAAATACTTGAGCAAAGATATCACAAAGTACAAAAATTGTTCACAGATACATATATATGTAAATATATCCATACATTCATACATGTAGATAAGTCTATATATGATCTGTAGAGAAATTGAAGTCATCTTCCCTTAGGACATTAATAGCAAAGAGTTAGACTTTCACAATTCTATAAAATAGTGGGCCATATTTTTTTCACTGTAAAATTAACTGAAAGATATAGAAGACATGATATTCAATTGTTCTCATTGTTTGTGAATTGCAAAAAAAATAATTGTGTAGATCAAAATGCTGCCTTGCTGATCTTAAAAAAAGGAAAGAAAACAGCAAGGACATTTGTCTCTTACACTAATTGAGATCATTTAAGACTCCTTGGAAGACATAATGCAATTAACAATGATCCACTGATAATCAGTATCTGGAGGGGTATAAAAACTGGACATGTATATTCACCACTGCTGTATCCATGATGATGGTGGTAATCCAAGTCAAAAAAGATTGCCTTCAAATGATCGAGTGGGTATGGCTGAAATAGGCAATTTTGATTACATTAAGTTGTTGGGAGGGGTTCCCCGTAAGGGAAATCAATGCAATTAGAACTTGACGGAAATCTGTGAACTGGAAAATAATCCTTGCAATGTATTTCTCTGATTAGGATCTAATATATATGTTATAGGAATTAGACTATAAGAAAAAAAAAAACCAGCTCCCTAACATGTCAAAGGTCATCTAAGGGAATTTTAAATAGAAGAAATGCTATCAAAGACCATATGATAAAAGCTACAAATCTCTAAAGAAAAAGGGCTTTTTAAAACAACTCTTAAGCTCCCCCCACCACATAACTAAGATTGGCAAGGATTACACAGAGGAAAATAACAATTGTTGGAAATCCTGCAGAGACCTGGCAAACTATTGCACTATTGAAGGAGGTATGCAGTTGTCCAACCATTCTGGAAAGTAATTTGGGACTATTTCTAAAAAGTCACTAAACTGTGTATAACTTCTGGCCTAGATATACCACTACTATGCCTATACTCACAAGAAAGCAAAGAAAAAGGAAAAGGACCTCAATGTACCAAAATACTTATATCAGTAATCTTTGTTGTAGCAAAGAACGGGAACAAATAAAAAGCTATTAATAGGGGAACAGTAGAACAAAGTATTACATATAGAGATGATGCGATATTGTTACACAATAAGTAGTTTTGAGGCTCAGTGATTAAGGCTGGGGCTGTAGTCAAGAAAACCTGCATTCAAACTTAGCCTTTGACACTTAGCAGTTGTGTGTCATTTAACCCCTCTCTCAGTTTCCTCAACTCTAATATAGAGATAATATAAGCGTCTATCTCATAAGGTGGTTATAAGAATTAAATGGGATAACATTCATAAAATGTTTAGCCCAGTGCCAAGTACAATAAATGCTTATTTCATTTCTTTTCTCTTCCCTCCCCCTGTCATAATAAATAAGTATAAAAGATTCAGAAAAACCTGGACATACTTGAAATGATATAGGATGAAGTAAGCAAAACCAGAAGGATAAGTTGTATGAGGGCCCAAATTATGCAAATCAAAAAAGCCTTGTAATATCTCTGACCATTGTCATGATTAGTCATGACTTCTAAGACTGGCAGTGAAGCATATTTCCCATGATTTGGCAGAGAGATAATGGGATGGATTTGCAGAAAGAAACATACATTTTCAATGTCGTAAGTGTATTTTGCATTTTTTGGTTTTGCTTCTATATGCTTACTGTTTAGAGGAGAAAGTTTCTATGTGGAAGTGTAGGGAGAGTTGAGAGGTCATGTGAGTTGTGAAAAGAAAAAGAAAAGCAGAATCCTTGACAAAGTCTTAAAATGAAGATATCATTAGGGAGTTCGGAAGGAAGTAAAGATAAGCAAAGAATTTTTGATATTGTGTTAAATTTAATATACACTTACAGGAATTTTGCCTTGAAGAAATCATGGCTCATTTCCAGTTTGGAAAAAGGTATTTACCCTAATACAAAGGGTAATGATAATGATATGTTGATATAATTTAAAGTGGTAAAGTGCCATTAAAATAAAATTACTCAGTATTCAGCTTCATATTTACTTATGTCTAGTGAAAATACTGGCAGTAATGATATTTAATTTATTATTTAATATGTTTTTATTAACAGTAGGAACTTGGGACTAGACCTATTTTGTGTATACATGATCTTCTGGTTGAGGAAAACGCCAGGAGCAATGAAGGCTGTAACTTTCACTGCCATGTCGAAAGTTATTTAGAGCAATGAGAGGCCAAGTGACTTGTCCAGGTCATACAGTCAATATTTAATATTTGTACCCAGGTCATCATGGTTTCAAGGTCAGCTTTCTATCTACTAAACATACTATCAGTTTTCTATAACTATAAAAACCTTTATGAGCAGTAATAATAAATAATCTCTGGGATAAGGAATGCCATGTTGCTCTGCAATCTAGAAATCAAAAATTTTTTATTATTAGGATAATTCACACTCAGTAGAAATTAATGTTGCAACTTTTAGGACTATTATTTTAGGAACTACTAGGACAATATACACATTAATAAAACTTTGGAGTATGAAAAAAAGACAGTCACAAGTTCTACTTGCATTTTTAATTTTCCCTTGTTAATCAAGAGAAGGGCTTTGAGTGAGGAAAAGTTGAACTGAAATCCAGCTCCTAACCAACTGTGGACTAAGCAATTTAGTAATCTCTGAACTTCCTAGTAAGAAATACTCTTGGAATTATTTACTAAATGAGTTATGAATGAATTAAATGAAATAAATGAAACAAATGAACTAAAAATGACACGATTGTATTAGTTTTGAAACCATCCTGGCTGTAAGACAATCCCTGAGAGACAGTAAAGCAGAATGGATGTATGGCCAGACTTTGTATCAGGAAGAACTGAACTCAAATGATGCCTCTGTCACAGATCTTCTTTATGACAGTGGAGAAACGGCTAAACTAACTTTTGGTGTCCCAGGGATGGCATGTAAGAATATAAGTTAACCTCGATTTAGCAATTAGAATTGACAGGTGGAATTTCCACACTAAGAGTTCCCTATATAGACAGTTCTTGCTTTATGTAAATTAACATTACACAAATTTCAATTTAAAATTCTGAAAAAATTCTCATTCAAAAAATATGAAAACTCTTTATGCAAAGCAGGTGCCATATAATGAAGTGCTGTTCAGACACAGGCAACATAAACAGTGGAGAAGCATCTCTAAGTCACTTCCCATATGTCCATAGACAGTATGCCTCTGTGTTCAATAGCGATCCTTATATTTTCACCGTGTGTGGTGGCAAATACGCTCTGGAGGGGAAAATTGAGTCATTTCGTAAGCATAAGTCCATAGACTTGGAAATGAAACTGAAGATAATTAGAAAAAAGAATGAGGCCAAAAATTGTCATCAATAGCACTTAGGCAGTCTTGTAGTGTTGACTGAACACCAGAGTGAAGACTGCTGCCCAGATAAAGGAGCAAGCAAAATGCAGTGCTTGTGGAGAGGCAACTTATCTCTTGAAAGAGAGAAAAGGCAGTTTTTGTTGGAGGGGGAGAAATGGATTACTATATGGAGAGAAGGCCAGATTCAGAAGTATATTCCTTTAAGCTTGATGACAATTCAAGCTAAGGCTTGAAACCTCTTTGAAGATTTAAAAATATTCATACATGTGTATATATATATATATATATACACACATATATATGCATATATATGTGTGTGTGTCTATTTCTATATCTATGTCTATATCTATATCTATACTTAGAGAGAGACATATATGTAAACACACACATATATATATAAATACACATATACATATGAACAAGTTATGTCCCCTTATAGAAGATAAGTTCTCTAAAATCAAGATTATTTCATTTTGTTTTCCCAGCATTGACACATAATGCATGATGCATAATTGAGATTTAATAAATAGATGTTAAGTGATTAATTAGCAAATCGTAGGTAACCTTCTTTAAAAATGCATTTTGACGGGGTGGACGTGATTGAGGGTGTGGACTCGAAACTACCACACCAATGCAACTACCAACAATTTGGAAATTGGTCTTGATCAAGGACACATGACAAGACTAGTGGAAATGTGCATCGGCCATGGGTGGGGAGAGTGGGGGGGGTGAAGGGGATAAGAGGAGTATGATTCAGGTAACCATGTTAAAAATGTATATTAATAAATGTTAAAAAAATGCATTTTGAGGGAGCATCTAGGTGGCTCAGTGGATAGAGAGGCAGCCATAAAGATGAGAGATTCAAATCTAGCCTCAGAAACTTCCTAACTGTGTGACCCTAGGCAAGTCACTTAATCCCCATTACCTACTTACTACTTATGCCTTTGAACCAATACAAAGAATTGATTCTAAGATGAAAGGTAAGGTTTTAAAAAATACATTTTCACTGCTATTACTCTATACTTTTAAAAAAGCCTTTAAAAGCAAAGTAATATTTTGTTTATATCTTTCTAGGATTTTTATCATTACAGTAAAATAATAGCAAACAAGGCCAGGAGTTTCTATAATGGAATGGATTATTTTTACATGATAATCTGAAAGACAATGACAAATAAATGATGTGTGAAAGTTTTTTTTTAATATGTCCTAAATGTTATTTTGTGATGCCCTTATTTGGAAGTGCAGTTTTCTTAGTGTGGCATTTTTTTATCTCAGTTTTTAAGAGAGATTCATAGCATTTCTGAATATAATCTCTGATTGACTTTATTCTTTCCTTTGCTAATAGTTTTGTTTTTCTTTTATTCTTTTTAAAAATAATTGTATTTTTGCAAATATGTCCTAAAAAACCAAATTGGTAATGGTTTTTTTCATGATAAAAAAAGTTATTTAGCTTCATTTGCTTTCCTGCTCATATTTTTCTTTTCTTATTTATATTTTAGGAAGCATAGCCTTGGAAAAGTATTCTTAAAGAGAACCTCCAAAGTCACATATTACTAAGCATGTTGGCTTACAACACTGGTCCTTGCTATTGGAATTGAGATCTGAGTTACAGTGGGGTTACCATTCATTGCTTGTCTGCAGTAAGTCTAACACCAACACAATGAGCCTCTAGGAGCTAAGAACTACCCCGTTTTCTAAGGATGGATTAAATATCAGAGGTTGGTGAAAAAAGAGATTAAAGTTTCTGTACTGATCAGTAATAGAATCAGTCTTAAGATCATCCTGAGGGAAACAGGGAGACCCAGTCTCCAACCACTTGTCTTTTAAGAAAATAATAGCTGCTTTTTGATCAGTTACAAAGGAGACAAACTTTAGTTTATCATTTAGGAAAAGCTTACAGTCTGTGAATAGAAGGAAGATAGATATTTGTTGCTGGTCATAATAAAATTAATACAATAAGGTTAGGTGATTTTCACTGTTTTTCTTCCTTCAAAGCTATATATCCGCAGCATTATAGGAAAAGATTTTATAATAATTTTGACATAATATTGTATGTATGCAATCTCATATTAGCAAATGTTTCTCAAACCCATTGGAGTTAGGAACAATGTTTGTGTGTGTGTGTGTGTGTGTGTGTGTGTGTGTGTGTGTGTGTGTGTGTATGTGTCTTGAGGAATGGGAGGACAATATCTGCTAAAAATCTTTTCCTAGGAAATCTATTAAAAATCATTAATTGATTAGAAACATTTGAAATCAAGTAATTATGTTGGTTTGAATGTGTATATGTGTGTGTTGCACACATAACTCTGTTGTACTGGTCCATGAACTATTTGTCTAAAACTTACTGCTCTAATTTTATATTGTTATTTCCCAGCAAAAATGAGTTAAGAAAATCATAGGTGGAAATTGTGTGAGGTTTCAGATTCTGTTATAGAAATTCAAAACATAGGGTACCAAAAGAGATGTCAGTGTTTAACAAACTACTGACAATGTATTAGGCTACAATCATCCTGCTTTGGAGAACACTGGATTTGGAGTCAAGTAAGAGAAACAGGATTCAAATCCTAATCTTGTTACTCATTCCATGCATATCCTTGAGTGAGTCACTTCATTTCCTGCCTTCAGATTCAACTGTAAAATGTGAATTCGACTGGGTAGTCTTTAAAGACCCTTCCATTTTTGGTCCTAAGTTCCAAGACATTAAAAAAGAGATTTAAAGAGCTTCTTATTGAACATAGAGTTTTTAGAAGACCAGAAATATCACTGTGCATTCTGTTTGGATCAAAATTTGATGACATTTCTAAACATTTTTTCATTATGGAAGGGAATGGTCACATGTGAAACAATACAGATTCATCAGTGTTTTGGTATAATTGAAATGTGGACTTTATTATTTGTTTTACTGTCAACAGAAACTGGACAGTTTCCTTGAATTTGCCTTTAAATCAGATGCAAGGTAAACATTAAAATTCACTGATGTTTATATAGTGTTTTAAGATATGCAAACATTGTGTACATACTTACTTTCACATTTGACCCTTACGGCATTCCCAGTGAAGTAAGTTACTGCCATATTTTACAGATGAGGAAACTGTAGGTCACTGAGGTTAAGTGACTTACCCAAAGTGACAAGGTAATAAATGTCAAAAGCAGCACTTGAATTTACTTCTGTGTTGGCTCTGAGTGTAACCTTTTCTGATACACAACATGACCATTCAGGATAATAGCAGGAAAATCTAAATGACTAAGTCATTAGAACTGAGTTGCTAAAATGAAGTGAGAAAATCTTCCAGTTGTAATAAAAATAATGGAAAAGGCCAATGCTGTGACAAGATCAGTAGAAGAGATGAGGGAGCCTTGCAGAGAAAATCTGGGGACCCTTTTCACATGAATGATCCTTTTCACTTTTGGTTCTTTACCAGACAACAGAATTCATATCAATGAAGGTTGAAGAATCTCATTAGTGTTCAATCCCAGGCTGTGGGCGTATTCTAGGGAACAAATAGCTCATCAATTCGTTCAAATGTTCTATCAATCATATATTAATTTGGCTTCCTCTCAGTCAAAATGGCATAACTGAAACAACCAAGTTTTCTGACAAAATTGATTTAATTGGTCTAAGAATTTGTTTTCCCATTGATTTGTTTTGTTTTGTGTTCTCCGATGACAAAAAATTAGAATGATACAAGTTTTATGTTTCTCAATTATTAAACCAGTAATATTCAATTTTAAAAACATATCTTTGTATACATCCTCCCACCTTTTTTCAATACTAAAATTGTTATTTTTTCCCTCCAAGTTTTTAATTAGCCTTTGTTTACACAAAGACCAATTTTGTGTATGTGTGTGTGTGTGTGTGTGCGATGCCACTTTGAGTTATGGGGCTTTCAATAACTCATTTAGCATACTCAAACTTCAGTTTTCTCATTGGAAAATGGCATGCTAATGCTCATACCTATCAATCCCAAATTCAGTTTTTATTCCATGAAACAAATAAAATGATGACAACAGAACACAACAGGAATCAGACTATTATTCATCTATAATGTAAATTACAATAATATCATGATTGTTTGAGTATCAAAATTGCAAGTAACTCAAAGAACAATGGAGAGGTAAATGGTGGCTGGAAGTAGGCTACATCATCAATAATGTCTTGAACACATGAAATATAAGGATATCAGTCAGGAAATGAATTGAAAAAATTGAAAAAGCTAATGAGTGTTACAATGACATAAATGATTGGCAGCCCAGTGTTATACATAGTCATCTCCAGAAATTTTTGTGCTTAGAAAAATGGACAGCAAGGGGATGGCACAGAATAGTTCACTTAAAGTGTGGATATGGGGAAAAGAAGTACATGTCAGGATGTCATGAGACTAAAGGTCTGGTAACTGCTATGGAAGAGGTAGCAGAGTGAAAATGTAGTGCAGCTAAAGGAAATAAGGAAATTCCAGGATAGATACCATTAGGGAGGTGAGAAATATTTTTCCTGAATTGTGGCTGCTATAGAGGGAAGGAAGGCACCCCATAATGGCATTCTTTATTGATCCCTTCTTTTTGCATCTTGGAGCAAAATCCTAACTATTCTACATTAGTTATGATTATGTTTCACTAATTTTTTGTTTAATGTGAAAAGCCATAAAAAAATGTTTGCAAACTTTATGGAGAATTGATGGGAGAACAATAACCAAGAATCAGGCCGGAGAATAGGTAATGGATGAATTACAATCTTAAAAAATGGAAAAAAGGGGGCAGCTGGGTAGCTCAGTGGAGTGAGAGTCAGGCCTAGAGACAAGAGGTCCTAGGTTTAAACCCAGCTTCAGCCACTTCCAGCTGTGTGACCCTGGGCAAGTCACTTGACCCCCATTGCCCACCCTTACCACTCTTCCACCTATGAGAAAATACACCGAAGTACAAGGGTTTAAAAAAAATGGAAAAAATATCCATATTAGAGTGGTTATGGAAATAAATGTAATTTTTAAAGGTTAAAAAAGCTTTAATTATTTAATTCAACAGGATAGCAATAAGGATTGAACATATTGTTTATTGGTATAGGAACTCTTTGGTGAAAAGTTTACCTCTACTGATTCAGATAACATCTATGTAATTCATAGGTTTAGAGAATTTTTTTTTAAAATCCTGACATTCCATCTTAGGATCAATACTGTGTTTTGGTTCCAAGGCAGAAGAGTGATAAGAGCTAGGCAATGTGAGTTAAGGGACTTGCACAGGGTCACACAGCAAGGAAGTGTCTGAGGCCAGATTTGAACCTAGGATCTCCTCTCTATAGGCCTAACCCTCAATCCACTGAGCCACCTGGCTGCCACCAAGAATTTCTTTAAGTTAAGGGATGAAAATATTTCCACATAATCACAAAATCAATGTATGCATCTCAATATTTGAATCCAAAAATTCCTGGTTCCAAGGCTGTCTATCTATTTCACCAGATTATCTCTTTTAATAATAGCTAATTAATGAAATCACATGTCCAGTATCTTAATATTGTACTTATGCAAAAGTTTTACGATGACAAAATACCTGTCCAATGGCCATTTTATTTTTTTATTTTTTCAATATTTTGATTTTTTTCATGAAAAATATACGACTAGATCTATTTACTTCCTAAAATAGTGCTTATTATCCTCTAGCAAGGAAGAATATATATTGTCTTCTAAGGAATTGTTTGTGACAAACTTGACATTGTAGTTCACTATTAATGATACAATATAGATGAGAACTAGACAAATTTCTTTTCAAGCTCCTCTTAACCTAATTCTCTCTCTCTCTCCCTCCCTCCACATTATATATATAAAAGTTAAATTGTGTGGATATATGCATACAATTGGATTTTTGCTAGAAAAAGCATCATGTAAAAATTGAATATTTTTTGATGACTACAGGCTACTTGTGAGAAGGGAAGGTTCACACATCCAGTGTGATTCAAAATATATTTGAGAATCTTAGAAAGATGTTGGAATTTGAAGTTAGCTGAGGAAGTATCCTACAACTAGACTAAATTACATATGTGTGTGTGTGCATGTGTATAATACTCCCCTTCCCATATCACTATTTCAAAGGGAACCCTTATTTTCCTTAACTGATGGAAAGGCACATGTGTCATAGAACTGTATTTGTATTCTATTCTTTTGTTGAAGGATATGTACCATGAAGCAATGATAAAACAAACCCTAATTGGTACCAGGATAGGAGGCTATATAGAAGATGATTTGACCCCTAAGAATCAGGGAAAGATTCTTAAGGGCCAGAAAGATGACATCCAAACTTAAAACCATGCAATGGTGTCTTTCTGATTTCTTGGGCATTTCTCTTTTCAGACTTAAATCTTTGCCCATTGCTCCTTTCACTTGAACTTGCAGCATGGTAGAAAAAGAATTTCTTTCCCCAACTCAACCTCTACCCAGCATTGCTGATGTCTTATGGCACCACAAAGGTTATATTATAGTGAAAGGACAAAAAAAAATTATTGGTAGTCAAGGAATATTAACCTTTTTGCTCAAATAATTCATGTCCAAGTTGAAGAAAAAACTGTCCCAGGAAGAATTTTTTATCTTTCAGTGAGAGAAAAATAATTATAATGTACAGTTAGGGAGGTATTAGATCTTCTGTTTTTTTTTTTTTTGAAACCCTTGTACTTCGGTGTATTGTCTCAAAGGTGGAAGATTGGTAAGGGTGGGCAATGGGGGTCAAGTGACTTGCCCAGGGTCACACAGCTGGGAAGTGGCTGAGGCCGGGTTTGAACCTAGGACCTCCTGTCTCTAGGCCTGACTCTCACTCCACTGAGCTACCCAGCTGCCCCTTATCTTCTGTTTTTAACTGTGCTCACCTGTCAATTTTTTAAGTCTTGTGAGGAGATAATAGTATTATTACACATGGTATATTCATGGCATCCATATCTTAAGTTGAATGCATTGGGAAGCTAATTGGTTAGAGTTCATGGCCTGAAGTTAGGAAGATTTTACTTCAAATCTGTTCTCAGATATTTACTAGTGTTTATGAACCTGGGAAAGTTGTTTAACCTCCATTTACATGTTTCCTTATCTCTAAAATTGGAATAATAAAAGCACGTACTTCCCAAGGTTGTTGTGAGGATGAAATGAGATGTATGTTAAGTTTTTAACATAGTATCTGACTCAAAGTAAGCACTATTTTATTATTATTACTATTACTATTACTATTATTATTATTATTATTATTATTATTTAACCTGGAAGAAGCATTACTACTCACATCTTAGAGAAAACCTTTAATAGGACTAACAATAAGTTTTGTTTCGGAGATTTCCCAGGAATTGTTCTGGGGTGGCTAGCTAGAAGGGATACAGAGAGATTGTGACAAAGGTAGTCAAAGACAACAAAAGACATAAAAAGGCAGTGACAAAGAGGAACAAATAGAGACTGAAACACAGAGAGAACTAGAGAAGGAGGGAGAAGTATGACAGCTTTCCTCTACTTGGACCCTGGCTCCTAAAATAAACATAGTTTCATATATGCTTAGAGCCTGCTCCATTATTTGGGCTCCTTAGATTATGAGATACAACAGAAAACTCAACAGTAGCAAACAAAGAATGCATCAATTTAGATAAAAATGTCTTAGAGAAATTATTTGGGCCCTAAGTCAAAAGAATTGGTTGCTAAGATCTTGATAATTTGCCAGAAGTTCCACCAACTCTCCATCATAAAATGATTTAGTACTACTTCTGATTGTGCTATCTACTTTGAAACTGTATAGTTAGGTAGTCATGTAAGAGATCTTGGCCTTTCAAATGGAAATAAAAGTGATGGTGCTCTAAGGTTACACAGTATCTGGTCAAATTATTCTGAATGTTTTCTGAAATAGGGAACTAAAAATTAGGAATATCTTACTGATGAATATTTTAATATTATATTGGATTTATAATTTTAAATTATGATTCATCAAATAAAAATAATTTCCAAGAAAAAAATTATTTGTTAGGTTATAGAGTTAATAGTCTCTAAAGAGAAAAAAATTTAAAATCCAAGTCAAAATCTGCCATTCTATAACTGTTTTTTGAAAAATAAAAGTGAATCATCTGAATGTTTTTGGATCAGATAATTGCTTTTTTTCCATTCTGGCATTAGCAAACACCAACTAAAATGAATACTTTCATATACACAATAGATCAGAAAAAGAGGATCTTATATAAAGCTATAATATATAAAGCTATAATTGATTATTATGTACAACTTGCTTTTCTTTTGAAGAATATAATAAATTGAGCATATAAGTTTTAAAGCTGTCCCTGTTATTATTTCTACATTTATCTTATATGAATAAAAATCATTTAATGTCTCTCAATCCCAAGACACTGTCAGAAGGTGGGCAGGTCCTTGGTCCAAGGTATGATCATATAAAATGATTAACCTATGGAAATTCCAGTGATATTTGTTTTTCTATTTTATCTCTTCCTCAGAGTTTACTAAGGTTTTTTTGTCTACAGTACTCCTGTCTGACACTTCTGAAAGTCACATGGATATTTTTAGAAACTGAAAGAGAGGTGTATCATGGGTGCTCATAGCTTCTAACAAATTACAAATGAGGCATTAGGTAGGAAAAGCCACTTAAAATTTTGTGATGGGTCAGTCATATGGTGAAGACAGAAGTATAAATGATGACCAGCCTGCAGGACTGCTGGCCTTCCAACAATGGAAAATGAACGTGAGCATGGTGCCCATTGTGTTGAGTGAACCCCTCTGATGGATTTATTCATGAAAGAGCATGGATAAGAACTGTGGAGAATAAACAGGGTTCTGATTTGCCCCACACAAAAAAAGAAGACACAATAATAATAAGGGAATTTAGGAGGGATGTTATAAGGGGATTAAGCTAGTTAGGTAATAAGGTGGTTGTAATATGGGAATAGGCTAGAGGTAATAGGGAGATTAAGGCAAGGTAAGGTTGCAATAGGGATAAGGCAGGTAAAGGACTAAAGGTAATGTGAATAGGGATAAGGCACTATGGATAGGGGTTTGTGGATCCCTAAGGCAGTGAATAGATAACGAAGATACAATCATGAAGGTGGTAGATTGATGTGGTAGGAGAAGTAAAGGAATGACTAAGTTTAGGGAATATAAACATGGAGGTATAAAGAGTTGTAAGGGCAGACAGCTACAGCCTGAGAGACACAGACTGGGACACAGGTTTGAGACAGAGACACTAAAGAGAAACAGATTGAGCCCTTTAAGCAGGAAGGGCATTTCTACAGACAAAGGTTGGGGCCAGACAAGAATGCCTTGAAACTGACTAGAGAGCTTCTAGTCAGTTTCTGAGGTTCACAAAGGAAGATTCAGAGGAAGTATTGCGATTGCACTTCCTCCAAAATGGACACCTCCAATTCCCTTCACAACCCAGGGACAATATTATTCCTTTCTTCCCTTCTGCTCTCTTATCAATCAACTAATGAACTAGTCAAAGGTTTGATTACTTGACAAACTGGGTTTATTGATTTTTAAAGTTGATTGGAAGGGATGGAGGGTTAAAGGTAACTCTAACAGCCCCCTAGGGAAATCTTCAGGTGGGGGAGGGAGACAGGAATGTGAGATTGAGATAGGACCTGCCTAACTCACCCCCAAAGGGTTTTGTAGTCTATAGGATTAGGAAAGTTGCATACAATGATTCAAGAGATAATTTGTAGCCAGGGTAAGCCCTATTTGACTACAGGGAAACTATGTCTACCAAGTTTGAAAGCTAAAACTCCAAGATCCACCCTCCTTTCAAAACCCCAAGAAATTTAGGAAGGAAAAATGATGATTGGGAATAAGGGAGGTTAGGGAGATTTAAAGGAAATAGTTAAGCTAATAAATTTTAAAAGAAAAGGAGCAGAACATAGGCCAGGTTTTCAGTCCAAAGAACAGAGCTCAGTTGACCCTTCTACTCTCATCGAGTCCCCTGGATCAACTGACTAACCTCAGGATTCTAAATCCTTTTCCAACTGCCAGAAACTCTCCAGTAAGGCTTGGCAGGGCTGATATGCACCTTATTTGCACTACACACAGGAGCAATGACAGCAAATGACTGCTATCACTGCCACTCACCTGTTGGGATACAGTTTTATATTACAGTAAAAATAGTTTTCTTTCTAAAGAAGTTATTTATGTATATGAAAAACTGTGGGTTTAAGACCTTCTATCTACCACCTTTTTTTGTGAGTTATTACCCCATCCATAGATCCATAGGAACATTGCTTTCTTTAAAACTTAGGATATATTAAGAAGCCAACTCTTCTTTTTTTTTTAATCCTTTGCTTCTGTCTTAGAATCAGTACTATATAGTGATTCCAAGGCAGAAGAACAGTAAAAGCTAGGCAAAGGGGATTAAGTTAGTTGCCCAAGGTCACACAGCTGGGAAATGTCTGAGGCCAGATATGAACCTAGGACCTCCCATCTCTAGGCCTGACTCTCAATCTATTGAGCCATCCAGCTGCCACCATTCAGCTGTCCCATCCAACTCTTATTTTAAATGAAGTATGGGAAAGAGATACAGTGGATCTTTGAAAAATAAAATAAAACTTATTTTTTAAAGTATCCAAACATTACAAAGTCCAACTCAAATCAATCCATTTAGAAAGTTCAATGAATAAATATTCATTAAATACCTACTATGTCCTAAGTACTGAAATACTCGGGTTAGAAAAACAAAAAGTCCCACACTAAGGAAGTTTATATTCTTAATTAATGACTTCTATAGAATTAGAAGATGGATTAGTCACATAGGGAAGGAGGGGTGACAAATGATTGGGCAGAGTGCTCCTTTGGCATCACCACAATGTTGGTAGAAATCAAGAAAGACCTCTACCATTTTGGATGGGACTCTCCTGTTGTGATGTTTCAGAAAGTAATGAAGGAGAGTTCCCCAAGATAAGGACTATGGGTGGGTTGAGATTCACATCTTGAGAAGGATGTCTAAATCATTGAATTCCCAGATCTATTTGCATCACTTCTATCAAAATCCTACCTCCATTCTTCCTTCTGGATTGAAGATAGTCCTAGGTTCTTGAAAACTATTCCAGCAGAGAGCAGATTCTAAGAGGACTTACCAAGTTGAACAGATTTTGAATATTGACCTCAAAATATCTTTTTAGTCTTTTTATGAGAAAATATTCTCATATTGACTAGTACAGGAGGATGAATTGTTTTTATTTTTTTTTAAATCTTGATAAATAATAAGGGCAGCAAGGTAGCATTTGGAGTCAGGAGTAGGTGAGCTGAAATCCCATTTCCTACACTAACCAGCTTTGTGCCCCTGAAACAGTCATTCCACTTGTGTCTCAGTTTTTTCATGTGAACAATGGAGGTAAGCAAATAATCTACTTCTTGGGGTTTCTATGTTGATACATTGAGATAATATTTGTAAAGTGTTTTGTTAACTTCTTTTTTTGTTTTAGAAAAATTTTCCATGGTTACATGATTCATATTCTTACTCTCCCCTCCACCCACGCTCATCCATCCACCCCCACAGCCAACAAGCATTTCCACTGGTTTTTACAAGTGTCCTCAATCAAGATCTATTTCCATATTATTGATAAATTGCATTGGGATGTTTGTTTAGAGTCTACATCCAAATTCATATCCACATCAACCCATGTGTTCAAGCAGTTGCTTTTCTTCTATGTTTCTACTGCCATAGTTCTTCCTCTGAATGTGGATAGCGTTCTTTTTCATAAGTCTCTCAGAATTGTCCAAGATCATTGCATTGCTGCTAGTACAGAAGGCCATTACATTTGATTTTACCACAGTGTATCAGTCTCCGTGTATAATGTTCTCCTGGTTCTGCTCGTTTCACTCTGCATCAGTTCCTGGAGGTCATTTCAGTTCACATGGAATTCCTCCAGTTCATTATTCCTTTGAGCACAATAGTATTCCATCACTAGCAGATACTACAATTTGTTCAGCCATTCCCCAATTGAAGGACGTATCCTTGTTTTCCAGGTTTTTGCCATTACAAAGAGTGTGGCTATAAATATTTTTATATAAGTCTTTTTTCTTATGATCACTTTGGGGTATAAACCCAGCAGTGGTATGGCTCAATCAAAGAGCAGACACTCTTTTAAAGACCTTTTATGCCCTTTGGGCACAGTTCTAAATTGCTATCCAAAATGATTGGATCAATTCACAACTCCACCAGTAATGTATGAATGCTCCAATTTTGCCACGTCCCCTCCTTTGCTGTCATGATAGCCAATCTGCTAGGTGTGAGGTGGTACCTCAGAGTTGTTATGATTTGCTTTTCTCTAATTAAAAGACATTTAGAGCACTTTTTCACATGTTTGTTGATAATTTTGATTTCTTTATCTGAGAATTGTCTATTCATATCCCTTGCCCATTTATCAATTGAGGAATGGCTTGTTTTTTTGTACAATTGACTTAGCTCCTTATATATCTGAATAATTAGACCTTTGTCAGAGTTTTTTGTTATGAAGATTTTTTCCCAATTTGTTGATTCCCTTCAAATTTTGGTTGCATTGATTTTGTTTGTACAAAAACATTTTAATTTAACATAATCAAAATTATTTATTTTACATTTTGTAATTTTTTTCTAACTCTTGCTTGGTTTTAAAATTTTCCCTTTTCCATAGATCTGACAAGTATACTATTCTGTGTTGACTTAATTTACTTATAGTTTCCTTCTTTATATTCAGGTCAATGACCCATTCTGAGTTCATCTTGGTGTAGGGTGTGAGACGTTGACTTTAACCTGATCGCACCCATATTGTTTTCAAATTTTCCCAGCAGATTTTGTCAAGTAGTAGATTTTTGTCCCAAAAGGTGGGCTCCTTGGGTTTATCATAAACTGTCTTGCTGACGTCATTTACCCAAAGTATATTCCACTGATCCTCCCTTCTGTCTCTTAGCCAGTACCATATCATTTTGATGACTGCTGCTTTATTTTATTTTATTTTTTTAAACCCTTACCTTCCATCTTGGGGTCAATACTGTGGGGTCAAGAGCAGTAAGGGTAAGCAACAGGGGTCAAGTGACTTTCCCAGTGTCACATAGCTGGGAAGTGTCTAAGGCCAGATTTGAACCTAGGAGCTCCCCCATCTCTAGGCCTGGCTTTCAATCCACTGAGCTACCCAGATGCCCCTGATGAATGCTGCTTTATAGTATAGTTAAAGATCTGGTACTGCTAGGCCACCATTCTTCTATATTTTTTTTCCTTATTTCCCTTGATATTCTTGATCTTTTGTTTTTCTAAACTAACTTTGTTACAGTTTTTTCTAATTCAGTAAAAAAAAGTTTTTTGGTGGTTTGATAGTTATGGCATTAAGTAGGTAAATTAATTTGGGTAGAATGGTCATTTTTATTATGTTAGCTAGTCCTACCCATGAGCAATCAATGTTTTTCCAATTGTTTAGATCTACTTTTAATTGTGTGGAAAGTGTTTTGTATTTGTGTTCCTATAATTCCTGTGTTTCTTTTGGTAGATAATTCCTAAGTGTTTTATATTGTCTAGGGTGGTTTTAAATGGAATTTCTCTTTCTAGCTCTTGTTGCTGCAATGTGTTGGAAATATATAGAAATGCTGATGACTTATGTATATGCATTTATTTTGTATCCTGCAACTTTGCTAAAGTTGTTGATAATTTCCACTAGCTTTTTAGTTGATTGTCTAGGATTTTTTAAGTAGACCATCATATCATCTGCAAAGAGTGATAGCCTGGTTTCCTTGTTGCCTATTTTAATATCTTCAATTTCTTTTTCTTCTCTAATTGCTACTGCTAGTTTTTCTAGTACAATGTTAAATAATAGAGGTGATATTGGGCATCCTTTTTTTTTTAACCCTTGTACTTCGGTGTATTTCATCCAATACAGTTTGTCTATATAAAATTAGAGTTAAAAAAAGATTATATATATATATATATACATGTATATATATATATATATATATATA
>NC_058135.1:3674733-3724847 GCF_016433145.1 Gracilinanus agilis | reverse complement strand
TATATATATATATATATATATATATATATATATATATATATTTCATCCAATACAGTTTGTCACTGTTCCCTCTAAGTATTACTTCTTCTAGGTACTCTGTTGATAATGACAGTTTTTAAGAGTTACCAATATCATCTTTTCTTATAAGGATACAAATCAATTGAATGTATTGGCTCCCTTAAAGAAAAAAGTTTTTTTTTTATTTTTTTCACCTCTCTCTTAATTACCTTATGGTGATTCTCTTGAGTCCTGTGTTTGGCAGCAAATTCTCTGTTTAAGTCTGTTTTTTTTTCTTTATGAATGCTTGGAAGTCTTCAGTTTTATTAAATGACCATACTTTTCCCTGCAAGAATATAATCAGTTTTTTTGTATAGTTGATTCTTGGTTGTAGACCTAGTTCCCTTGCTCTCTGGAATATTATATTCCATGCCTTCCAGTCCTTCAATGTAGATGCAGCCAGATCCTTTGTTATTCTAACTGTGGTTCCTTGGTATCTGAATGACTTCTTCTTAGCAGCTCATAATATTTTTTCCTTCGTCTGGTAGTTTTTGAATTTGGCTATAATATTCCTGGGAGTTGTCAGTTGTGGATTAAATGTAGTAGGTGATCTGTGTATTCTGTCAATTTTCACTTTTCCCTCTTGTTCAAGAATGTCAGGGCAGTTTTCTTGGATAATTTCCTATAGGATGATGTCTGAGCTTTTTTCTTTTGTCTGTGATACATGTCATGATGTTCCAGTAGATCAATGATTCTTAAATTATCTCTCCAAGATCTCTTCTCCAGATCTGAGGTTCTGTCAGTGAGTTGGTTCATATTTTCCTCAAATTTTTCATTCTTTTGATTTTGTTTTATATATTCTTGCTGCGTTGTGAAGTCATTTGCTTCTAGTTGTTGAATTCTAATTTTTAAAGACTGAATTTCATCCCTGTATTTTTGGTCATCCTTCTCCTTTTGTTCTGATTTTCTTTGTAGCTCATCTTTCACATTTTTTGCTTCATTTTAGAGTTGGCCAGTTTTGGCATTCAAGACACTATTTTCTTGTTTTAGTTAATGTATTTACTTTTTCCAATTGTCTTCAGCCTCTCTTGATTTTTTTTGACTTCTTGAATTAATTGAATTTTAAGTTCTTGAGTTAATTGAATTTTGAGATCTTCCAAAGCCTGTGTCTAATTAGCTGAAGGTTCTATGGTTTTGCATGGAGTTCCTTGATCTATTTCATTTGCTCTTTGTTCACTACCTGGAAAGAAGCTGTCAATTGTAATTTCTTTTTCTGTTATTTACTCATGTTTTTTTTCCCTTCTTTCTCTCCTGTGCCTTCTCTTTTCTGTTGGTTGATTAGGTTAAGCTGATTGTTTTAATGAGCTTCAATAAAAGTTCTTCCCCCAGCTGGCAACAGAAGTTTATTTGTAGTTACTTTTTCTGCAGTCTATGGGGGGAGGAATGTTGGAGTTTCTCTGCCCTCTGAAGACTTCTCATCTATCCAATTGATGGGATCAGTCCAGGAGGTAGAGCTCTGTAGAGCTTGATGTGCACTGGGGTTAAAACCTCAAGAGAAAGTGGGGGGAGGCAAGATGGAGTGTTTTCACCATGTTTCTCTGCCTTTCTCCTCTAGCCACCTCCCTGCAGATTGTGTTCAGCTCCTTAAGTCCCTAAGAATGGTGCCAGCAAGGCCCTCTCTCTGGCCTAGTGTGTTTGCCCGCTGGGAGATTTCAGGAGCAGCTGGAGACTCCGCACAGCATGTGGGGGAGGGGTCCTGGGATTCCCCTTTTTCTTTACCCTCAAACCCAACAATTCAAGAATTCAGCCCTTTTTCTTGGCATACTTCTTGAGCTGTCCAGCAGCAGGGTCTCCCTTCTCTGTTATGTTGTTAGATTTGGTTTTCTTTACTCTTGAAATGCTTTGTTTTTATCTCAGTATGGAAGGGTGCTGAGGTCTAAAGTTTTGCTTCATCTAAGCTGCCATCTTCTGAGCATTTTCACTGTGTTTTTCTGCCTTTCTCCTATAGCCACCTTGCTGCCATCTGTGTTCAACTCCTTGATTCCTGTGCCAGCAAAGCTCTCTCTCCTGGCTAGTGCATTTGCCCACCAAGAGATTTCAGGAGCCACTGGAGACTCAGCATAGCACGTGGAGGAGGAGTCCTGGATTCTCCTTCTTCTATACCCTCAGAAGCAACAGCTCAAGAATTCAAGTCTTTTTCTTGGTGTACCTCTTGTGCTGTCCAGCAGTAGGATCTCCCTGATCTTTCTTCTTGTAAGATTTTGGTTTTCTTTCTTCTTGAAGTGCTTTGTTTTTATATCAGTATGGAAGGGTTCAGAGGTCTTAAGTTTTGCTCTGTCTAAGCCATCATCTTCCCAGAATCTTGTTAACCTTTAAGTACTATAAGCCTTACATATTTTTCATGCTAGCTATGATGAGGGTGGTAAAGATGAAGACTTATCTAAAATTTTTAATTGTTTTTATATTTCTCTTACTTTGCTCAAGCCCAAGATTTCTTTTCTTTTATTCATTTAAAGATACTAACAAAGTTGTACATATTTCAATTTACTTTGGGGACTGGATATTGGTCTGAACCCAGATTATATCTAGCAATCTGGGTCTATTCCAAATGAATTTCAATGAATCCTAGAACAGCTATCCCCAACTCCTTAAGTCCTGTCTTTGTTTATATTTAAGTTAACAATTGTCTGCTCTCGAAGGCTGAAGAAAAAGTATTTCAGTCCCGGGGGCCACTGGTACAGGTTTCAGCCACAAGGATGCTTTAGAACAGAAAGAAGAAAAGAATTAAGAAAGCAGACCTGGCTAATGGTCAGGCTGTTTATGTCTAAATTGCCCCATAAAGCCTGACAAGTCTATAATAGTTCCTTCTGTGCATGGTCGAGTTGTCTGCTGTTCCAGTTCAGGGTTAGTTACTGGTTTCATAATTTTTTTTCTCCTTAGTTTGTACAGGGCTTAGCTTGTACAGACTGACTCATCACTCAGTAGACTATATCATCCTCGTTCCTCTCAAAGATTAGAACACTGGATTTCTTGCATATAGTGCTTGCTAGTTCCTGAAGCGTATATTCCTAGGACTGTTAGAGATGTTAAATGAAGGATTTAGTGAAAAGGAAATTAGAGGGCCCCACTTAATCTTTCCTTTTGTCCCATCCTCCCTCTCTGTCTCTCTGTCTCTGTCTCCTTCTGTCTCTCTCTCTCTGACTCTCTCTTTCTCTGTCTCTCTCTTTCTCTCCATCTCTCTGTCAATGAACGTTTATAAGTTTGCTTTTGATTGGTGATTTTACCAGGATGTGAAAGTAACCCCAGTTGCCTAGCCCTAAAAACTTTTCTGCCTTGGAACCAATTAATTCTAAGACAGAAGGCAAAGGTTTAAAAAATAATAGTTTGAACAATGAAAACAAAGGTGTTTTACAAGTGTAATAAGTCCTGACTTATTTATGCTTACAAGCCATTAAAAATAGTTTGAGAAAACTACAAATAGGAAATTGTATAAATGAGATCCAAATATCATAATTTTTAAAAATTTATTGTTTTTCTATATACTGTCAAATTTTAAGATCATCTTTCATATATGAAATTTTAGATTACTCCACAGATTTTATTCATTCCAGTTTCATTCTAATCATGACTTAGATCTAGAGTAATCTAGAGTTATGTGTGAAGTTTTTTTTTATTCATTATTAAAGTATAACATCTCTCTCATTAATTAACCAGATTCAGAGCTCCTATTCCAGATTTGGAGAAAGAAACTTCCTCCTCCAACAAGAGTTAATCATATTGATATACCTAAAATCTTTTATTCTTATAGAAATAAGATAGTACTAAATTTGTTGGCCTTTATAATTAAGTAGCAATCTGATTAATAATAATACAAATATGATAGTAATAATAGAAAGTATTTATTTTTGGCCAAGCATTTTCCATGTGCTATCTCATTTGATTCTTTGAACAATCTTAGGGTCTGGTTAGTTGTTATTATCATCTTTATTTTACAGATGAGAAAACTGAGGCTGATAGATGTTAAGTGATTTACCCAGGGATACAAAACTAGTAAATATTTGAGCCAGAATTTAAACTTATATCTTTTTTACTCCAAATCCATACATTATGCACTCTGTCACTTAGCTGATATAATTGTACTTGTTACATTAGCTGCCATATACATTATAGCTTTTTCCGTTTGATCATCATTTTAATAGCAGATGACTTTGTAATTCTTGGAAAAGATTTCTATACCAAGTAGTTTATTTAGGATAACAACTAAAGTAACTTCTAAAGACTCCTTTTCATTTACTTTGCAACATGAAGGTTAGAGCAAGAATAATTGATTCTGTGTTCTTAAGCCATTATGTGAGGTGTGACATCTGAGAATGAACCATGAAATAACGGTCAGCTATCCTCTATTGATAATAGTGATTGGTTTAGCACCCTGGCCAAAAGATTGTAACTGCTACCATGAATACAAGAAACATCATGAAAAATAGTTTGCTATTAATAAGCAGGGATGCTGTTTGTCAATGAAAACTCAGCTCCCAGTTCTGGAACAATATACTACAGTATAATACAGTGGAATAATATGAAATAACTTTATTCCTAAACCTATATTAGATAAAAATGCAAGAAGAAATTGAATAATTACTTAATAGGAAGAAAGCTAAAGAACAAGAAGACACTGAAAAATCACATCTGAACTGATCCATCAGTTTTGAAAAACAGTCTGGAACTTTGACTAGCAAGTTATCAAAATGGATAAACTTGGAGGTAGCAAAATCACTATTAGGTTTTCTACTAGGGGAGCCAGGACACTGGCCACAGTGACTTCTTGTGGTCACTAACAGACCAAATATCAGGCAAAGAGAGAAGTAAATACCCCTCTCCTTAGATCATATCATCTCAGGAGAAATGAAAAAGCATAGATACCCACAAGTGAAACTGAGTATAACAGTACAAAAAACCTGAAGCATAGGAGTTCAAAAAACCTGAAACATCTACTGCAAGGGTAGAGCTCAACTTTAACAAATAAAGGTTAAAGACAAGAAATAGGCTAGAAACATGAAGAAAGAATTTAAAAAATAGTCTAACTATATAAAGTTTCTATGATCAGAGGAATTATCAAAAACATTAACTCCAAAAATGAAAAAAATCAAAATTGACACATCCTAAGCCTGAAAGGAAAACTTGAATTTGTCTCAGGCTCAAAAAGAATTTCTCAAAAACCTTAAATAGGGGATGGAAGAAAAAAAGGGGAAAGAATATCATTGATACAACAAAATTATGGAAAAAGTAATTAACAGCTTGATGAAGGAGGTACAAAAAGTAATGAAGAAAATAAAATCTTAAAAAACATAGTAATCCAAATGATAAGAAGCACAAAAATCCACTGAAGAGAACATCTTTTTTTTTGTTTTTGTTTTGTTTTTGATTTTTTAAACCCTTAACTTCTGTGTATTGACTTATAGGTGGAAGAGTGATAAGGGTAGGCAATGGGGGTCAAGTGACTTGCCTAGGGTCAGACAGCTGGAAAGTGTGTGAGGCTGGATTTGAACCTAGGACTTCCCATCTCTAGGCCTGGCTCTCAATCCACCGAGCTACCCAGCTGCCCCACAAGAGAACATCTTAAAAAGCAGAACTTCCCAACTGGAAAAAGAAATATAAAACTTACTGAGGAGAAAAATTCCTTTAAACGTAGAATAAAATGTAGAATAAAAAATCACTAAAGAAAAAAACTTATTAAAAAGTAGGATTGGCCAAATGGAAAAGAAAGTACAAAAGGTCACTAAATAAAATCATTCCTTAAAGATTAGAATTTGGAAAGTGGAAGTAATGACTCTATGAGACATCAAGAAATAATAAAATTTAAAAATAGAAGAAAATGTGAAATACTTCATTAAAAACAATAAAAGTGATCAACAAGAGATGATTTAAGAATTATTGGACTTCTGAAATTATCAAGGAAAATTGCTCTGACAGTCTAGACAGAGAAGATAAAATAGAAATCAAAAGATTTCCCAGATCATCTCCTAAAAGAGAGCCCCAAATGAAAACTCCCAGGAATATTATAGCTAATTTTCAGATAATGAAGAATATACCACAAATAGCCAGAAAGAAACAATTAAAATATCATGGAGTCACAGTCCAGATAACAACAGATTTAGCAATTTCTATATTAAAGCAATGGTGAGTTTTGGAAATAATATCCCAGTAGGCTAAAGTGCTAGGATTATAGCCACATAACAACAAAACTGAATATAATCCCTTTTGAGGAAAATTGGTATTCAATGAACTAGAAGACTTTCAAGCATTCCTAATGAAAAGGCCAAAGCTGAACATAGCACTCTACTTCACAAGACTCAAGAAAATTATAAAAAGTTTAAACAGGAAAGAGGAATCAGAGGAGAATCAATAAGTCTAAACTATTCATTTTTAGGAAGATACTTGCAACTTCTAAAAATTATATCATCATTTAGGAAATTAGAAGGAACATAAACAAATGATTTTAGAGTTGACATGTACCTTAGTGAGAATTTAGTCTGAACCATTCACTAAAATAATTATAAGAATATACCCAACAATTGATCATACAGACTGCTTGAAGACCTCCCAGGAGTAAGAACCCAGAATCTTTAGAGACAAGCTAAAACTTTCCTGACATCAAACCTTAATTGGTATCTTTATACCTTCCTCTTCATACTTTTAGTTCTATCCTCTGGGTTCAATCTCTTTATGAGTTATGTGAAAACAGCAGTTACATTCCCATTAAGTCTTCTTAAAACACTCATGCTGGTTGAATGATTCTATATGACATGAATTCAAGGTCATAGAGCACTGAAAAATTAAGTGACTCGCCCAGGGCTAAAGAGTCAGTATATATAAGAAACAGATATGACTGGCATCGGAAAGTTCGTTATCCACTATACCTCAGTGCTTCTAAAATATATGGTTGTACTTATTAACATAAAATAATTGAATAAATTCTAGTATATCAATGTGCCTCATTCATTTATCCAAAAATTGACATTTCTTCTTATATCATTTTTTTTTCTAAGAGGCTGTGTAATGCAGTAGATAATGAAAAGTCTTCAAATCCAGGAAGATTTGCATTCAGTTCTTTTCTTTGCAACATATTGACTTTGTGGCCATAGATAATCTTTAAATGATTCAATAATATAGGCCATTGTCTAAGACTATGAGTTATAGAAAATATGCTAAATCAAACTGATAAAGTTCCCTCACCAGAGAGGTCTCTATCCTAACTAATCACAGGTCCAGCCCAGGTTCTGTTATCTTTTCCATTCTAATGAGTTTAAGGTAAAACATCAGTTGATTAAATCTGTTTTTGAAGCATTTTTCCCCATGAAGTTCTAGTGATTAAGGAGAGTAGAAAAGAAACCATGGAAACAAAACTAGTTATAACAATATTGTGTTGGTGTTATTTCTGTTATTATAGAAAAGAACTTGAAACAAACTATTATGATCTACAGTTGGGAAATGGATGAACAAATATGTGTGGATGGGTGTGTATACACAATGAGATATTATTGATCCAAAATACATTAATATGATATACTCAAAAAGCATGGGACAAAATGCATAGAGAGAAAAAAATTATGGTTTGGTTGGACTGAATATTTAAGTTTTGGTCACCAAAGAATTGATTCAATTCCTAATGAAAAACCTCAAGTCAGAATGACTTTTATGGTAGTTTATTTACAAATGAGAAGAGAGAATGAAAGTAAGAAAATCAGAGAGATAACTAACCTAACTCACTAAATAAATTTCTCTGGCCCCTGGCTTAATCCAGGCAGGTCTAATTAGTCCTCAGTCAGAGAATCCTCTGCCTTGAGCAGAGGCCTGAGGGCTAAAGGCCTGGGGATGAATAAGGCAAGGCTTCAGTCAGGAAACCTCTCTCAAAAGAGAGTGCCTTCAGAACAATCCAAGAAGGAGTTAGTCCTAATCACTCACCATGTGGCAGTTGAAAGGGAGAGAACTAAGAACAGTCTCACCAAGGACTCAGGTCTCAGGTCCAGTAACCAGCATCTCCAATTAGAACTCCAGCTCTAAGAAATGAATAAGAACTGCCTCACAGGAAGTTGTAACTCCGTTTTAAAGGTGCTTCTTTTGCTTCACTTCCTGTGCATTCCTTCTAGTTTACATGTCCAATCACAACAAATTCTTTGCTTAGGACTTCCCAGGGGGCAGTTAGTCAATTCTGATTTGCCACCCACTCTTGCACAGATGGGTTACAGACCTCCTCCACTTGAGAATTAAGTGGTGGTGTTTACATTTTTAGTAATTAAATCTAAAAATGGGCAGGGTAACTTTAGTTTACTCAAGTAACTTCAATCTCATTATCACAATAGTGAAATAAGAATTGGGAAAATAATTTACTCAATATACATAATAATAATTTGCAAGAAAAGATACTTTATTATGCTCCAAAATTCTGCTCAAAATAGTATCCAATTGTGATTTTGGGAGATTCATGATAAATTAACCTCTTACTTGTATCTTGTAACTCACTTGTTAATGGACTAGGTATTCAAAATTATACACACACATTCTCAGAGAGGACCAATAAATTTATTCATTTTGGTTGACTATATTTGTCAGAAAGGGAGGACTTTAACTCATGGGTAGAATACAGTAGGGAGCTATCCCTCCCCCAAAAAGCAATAAAAATATGAAATAAATCCACGGAAGGAAAATTAATGTACAGAAGAAACAAAAATAGAATGATTCTTTTTGCTACACTATTATAGCTATATATCTTTTTTAAACTACATAATAACATATTCATAGCTTTTGTTTTATTTTAATAAATTTATTTTTCTTGTTCTTGGTATATTGAAATATTTATCATATCTATCATAGCAGTGTTCGCAAAAAAAAGAAAGGAAATTTTTTAAAATTAATAGCTCTTTCATTTCATGGAATCTTCCAATTGATACAAAAATGTCATTTGGATTTGATAAGTGTAAAAGCCTAAATGTAGACCAAAGGAAAAAAAAAAGATTCTGCAAGTTTAATGCTCAAATAGAGAAATAAATTTGAATCAATGGACACAAGTAATATTCATAAGAATTTAATTCTTCATGTAACATGCTTCAAACAAGAATCTAAAAAAATAAAAACTGGTTAAAATATTTAGCAACTTACTGGCATTCTAAAATCAGAATTCAGTTGGAATAAGACATGTAAAGCATTTGATCCAACTTTATACAGCTGACACCTATAAAATATTAATTTTGATGTCCGCTATCAGAACTGTGGATATGAAAACCAACAGTTCTTTTTGATATCCTAGCAAAAAATAGAGCTGAACCACAAACAATCAAGCGTGAACTTTTTAGAGAATTTTGAAATTGTCTTGATATTTTGAAACCAAACCTGAAAACCAGAACAAAATTTATATCAATATTGTGCTCTGCCTCTCAGCTTTCATTTCCCCAAACAAATGGCCAGAGAAAGAAATTGGACTTTAGTTCTAAAAGTAAAAGTTTTGAAATAACTATATGTACCAAATAGTTGTTTCAAAATCCAAAATAAAAATCTTTATTAGCATAAATTGTCCAGGGTTGTTATTTGTTTGAGGGTAGCCTAAAGGATTATTTCAATGGGTGGAGAAGTAATTTTATAATAAGTCTTTATCCTTAGCTTCATCTACTGTTTCTTGCTCTCCAAAATCTCTCTTTATTTCTACTGTTCTTTTATATCTTTTCCAAATGGAAAGACACAATTATTTTTTTAATAAAACACTATTAAAGAGAGTCAATAGCATTGATTCTTCCTGGCCTCAGGAAAGGATTAAAATATAATTTGAAGATTAAAAATCAATCTACTTTATTACAGATAATACATTTTGACTCCCAGACAGAGTAAATGAGTTATGCTTGCTATTGCCTTTTATAAGCAATGGAAGGCTGTCCCTTGATCTATTTCTATTAAATAAGCCAGACTACATTTCAAAATAGGGTCCCATAGTGAAGTATAGGCCTGCTGTAAAAACAATGCTATTTAATCTCATCCTCACATATCATCATGTTATTCTTTTGATAAGAAAAGGGGAGAAATGTTGTTGGGAAATTATTCTCCATATTCAAGGATGGCAAATTCCTGAAATTCCATGTGGTGTACTAAATTTCCTGCAATGCTTGTCAATATCCTCGAGTGTTGACACTGTTTTTGAAATTATTTTTTGATTCTCTAGTGTTTAGCACAATGTTGTACACCTAATAGTTCCTTATTAAATACTTGTCGAATTGAAAGGAATGATCGAATCTCCACTTTGTTTGATGCCTGTGAACCTATTCTCTGTTAAGTTTTTATCTTTAATTAATATTGCAAGAAGTTACATACCTAAAAAATTTGACTCTCCATTCTTCTCTTTATAAAAAGGCTATATGTTACCATAAAGGTATAACATTAAGTCTATAGCTAGAAAGTCTGTCAGAGGTCAAGACCAACAATCCCATTTTAAAGATCAGAAAGCTGAAGCAATCCCTGAGAAATTAATCAATTTGTTCATTAGTACTCTCTTTGGATTTGGGGTCATGATTTAAACTGAGGTCCTTTGACACTAAACCTAGAGTGTACCTTTCACTGAACCATATTACTTCTCAATGACTTGGACGCAGTGACTCACTTGAACTTTTGGTTTGTCTTTGAATGCAGCTTTCTACAGAAAGGGAGATCAGAGAGATAAATTAATTTAGCTCTAACATTTACAATTGATATTATAGACTAAAATGGCAAAAATTCAACACTTTCACTTTGATCAACAGGTATTAACACAAAGCACTTTAGAATTCAAAGACAAAATAAAGAAGTTCTTGCCCTCAAGGAGCTTACCTTTAATAGTAGGTTGGGGGAGGAGGAGGAAGTACATACACAAAGTAATTATATTCCAAGTAACAAGAATTTCCAGAAAGATAGGGAGAAACACACAGAGCCACAAAAGGAAAGATGTTGAAGCAGGGGTCGGCAATGTATGGCTCTCAAGCCATATCTGGCTCTTTTGAAGGCCAGATATGGCTCTTTCTGCAGGAGCCATGAAGTCAATTTTTTTAGGCGCTGTTATAGGAGCGTGCACTGTGAGCACTGTATGGTTCTCATGAAATTACATTTTAAAAAATGTGGCATTTATGGCTCTCATGGCCAAAAAGGTTGCCAATCCCTGTGTTGAAGGATGTGAAGTCTCAGGTGTCCTTTAAATGAAATCTGGGCTATGATGCACAGGAATGAAAATGGGTCAAGAGACAGCCTATACGAACAGAATCTTAACTTATTTTTTAAGAATTTTGTTCCTGTGTATACAATACTGCACTAACACATGAACAAATAAATGAATGAATGAATATACAGGCTGTTATGATCATTGAGGGACTTGAAAGAAATGATGTAATTTATTAAGAAGAGTAAAGCAAAAAGCCCTAGATGGTAGAGGAGTTTTAAACCTTCCCTTGGTATAAATAGGAAGTCAGATAATACAACTAAACTTCCTATAGAATCCCCTCAACCAATCATAATATAGTTCTTCTGGAAGACTAGCCTCCTGGTATCAATTGATGTTTAACTGATGTTAACTAAATCAATATTATTAGAATATCAATGATGATCAGTAACACATCTGACTATTAATATTGATGATTGTACTTAATTTCAGCCTCAGAGAGTAAAGCTGGATCCCACTCTTTCCCTAAAATTCCCTAAAACTCCTTTGAAGCTGCCTTGTTGCCAGACCAACCAACAAAGGTCAGTAACTGGTTTGAGTTTTATAAACAAAGGTTTTACTTGAGGTAATCAAACAACAAGGGAAACTGAGAGAAGGGAAGAGGGTTTTAGGAATCCCTAAATGAAATCTAATCTTAGCTCAAAGTATACAATTTAATAGCTTCACAATAGCTGAGTTGAGCCAGTCAAGTCCACTGGTTGACTTGGCCTGCTTATAGATGAATTAGCAGCTTGATGAAGATAAATAGATGGATAAATCTTCTGTAGCAATTTGTTGAGTACTGTTAATTGACCCTAAAGCTCAGCAGTGATTCTGTAACTTTCAGGTATGCTGATTTATACTTGGCTAAACCAATAAATTGTGGAGAGAAAGTTTTGACCCCAACCACCTTGGATCCCTGGCTCCAGAATGAATTAGTGGGTCCAGTTTCTCTCTCCCTTATATAGGGCACAGCCCAACTGATGATTGGTCTCATGCCTTTACCTGGCATCTGAAACTTCCCAAGATTCCACGTGTCCAATTGGAAACCCTGCCCAAAGACATGGCTTCTTGCAAATCCTTGCAAAACTTAACTTACAAAACAAATATATTAATAGATAGACAAATGGATAAACAAGCAAATAATGGAGATCACAAGTCTGATATCTAGGATCAGTATAAAAATGCCCAAGATCTGCCAGCTCTGGAAGAAGACTCAGCCAAAACTGAGCACTCCCAGTATAGTAAAGAGGAGGCTTGACTGGAGGTTATGTCCAAATAGGCTTAATTTATCTAGGAATGATTTCAGTGTAAATGTTTTCTGCTAACAGTTTGTCAGCCAATAAGCACTTAAAGTAGGTGCTTACATAAGCAAGTGTCTTCTATTTACCAGGCACTCTGCTAAAAACTTGAAATGCAAATAAAGGCAAAAGAGAACTCATTCTCTGGAGCAGCTCACCCTCAAATTAGAGGGACAACATTCAAACAACTATGCTCAAACAAGAAATAGACAGGATAAGCTTGATATAATTAACAGAAACATGGCACCAAATTTATGGATTAGGAGGCATCAGGAGAGGCAATTTGCAGAATTAAGGATTCTAACTGGAGGCCTGAAGGAAAGCAGAGATGCTGGGATATGGAGATGAGGAAGAAGCAGAGTATGGAGGCATGGAGGACAGTGTGAAAAAATGCCCAGAATCTGAGACAGAATTTGCCAAGGAATGGCAAAGAGACCCATGTTGTTAGAATCTAAAATATATGAAAGTGTTGGAAAAACTGGAAGGCTGAAAAGGTATGGAAGGATCAGGTTACAAAAGATTTTGAATGCTAAAAAATGATTTTATATTTGATTCTGAAGGTAATAGGGTAAGAACTGGAGTTTATTGATTGGAGGAGGGAGTGTGATATGGTCAGATGGTCAGATCTATACTTTAGGAAGATTAATTTGACAGCTGAATGGAGGATTGATTAAAGTGGGAAAACTTATGGCAAACAGACCTGCCAGCAGGCTACTGAAATCATCCAGTGTGAGGTGATGAGGGCCAGTGGCTCGGTGACTCCAATGTTAGAGGACAGAAGGCAGTATATGCAAGAGATGCCATGAAGATAAAATCGCCAGGCCTTGGCAATAGATTAGCTATTTGGGATGTGAGAGATGTCTAGCTGAAGATGATAACTAGGTCGTAAACCTTCTTGCTACTGAGATTCATGAAGGGAAATTTCTCTTGACTACTTTTTTTTGTTTCTAATTTTTAGCAATCATTACTGATGATAAAATATATTCTCTCTTTCTTGGAGAAGTATGGAATTATAGGAGAGCAGAATTCAATATATACATTCATACAACATATATCATACATATACATGTAGGTATCATATGAAATGTATACAAATGTGAATATATATGTGTGAATATAGACTATAGATAGCCATCTATTTATATGTACATATACTTTAATTATTCATTTATTTAATATGCCCAGTAAACCATCTTGGCAGATAGGTTAAAGTGACAACCCTCAAACCCACTGCTGAGTTAGGGGTATGTCTACTTTAAGCATGTGGAGACTTCTCCCAGTGGAAGGGGTGTATGAAAATAATATGTTCCAAAGACCATGAGGGTGATTGTAGCACCTAGAGCCTAGTTATATATTGAAGAAGCCAGCATCATCCACTGCATCCCAAGCCATCACCAGCCATCTTGATTTTTTTCTTGCCACTGGACTTTGATAATTCTGGAAGAGAGAGCGAGGCTAATGACTTTGTGTAACTCAGCCTCATTTAAATCCAATTTATGAGAGAGTCAAAGGCATTGTTAGTGATGTCATTTTGGTTCTCTTTGAGAATCAAGGACAACCAAGTTGTGTACATAGGTGTATATTGAAAATAGGTTATCCTATAGCTGTTTATATGTGGGTACATGCACAAACATGCATATGCATAGAGATATACAAATGTGCATATGATATATGTACATATATACAGATACACCTAGACATAGAGATGCATGTATATACATATATATATATACATATACATATATGTGTGTGTGTGTGTGTGTGTGGTTTTTGTGTGTGATCAATTGCTTTTGTTTACCTGCTCTTCTTTTTTTATAAAGGAAGGCTTCTTGGTAGATGCTTGAGTGTAGCTTGAAATGACAGGTAAAAAATTAGTTGATATTTATTTAAAATTTCCAAGCTGCTTTATGTACAGTCCAAACAGTAACCCTGTGAGCTAAGTACCATAGTCTCTCTCTCTCATCATCCCCTTTTCAAAGAAGGAATTAAGTGAGCTGCCTTGGTTATCCTAGCCTGTGTCAGAGACTTCTTGCCAAAATGGATTCCTGAATGTAGGTATCTACCTAATCCAGGAAAAGTCAAAATTTTGCACTAGTCTGAATAATGATTGAGAAATTGATTGAGAAGTTAAAATGACTTTGTCCATCCCAGAATGACAGAAAAAGTCAGCATCCCTGAAGGAATAAGAAATATATGTATACACACTCAGAAAGATACACACACACACACATCATAGAAAGCCATACACAACAACACACACACATTTTTTTAGAAGCTGCTCACTGCATGTATTTATTGTTTTTGCTTCTTTCAACAGCATCATTTACAACTACTTTAATCATAATAACTCTCTAAATAATGATGTCTCTCTTGAAGAAAAATGTCTGTCTTAACCCTTCAAAATCTTGAGAGCTCTCAAATCCCACTCCTTCAGGCAAGTGTGTAGTATCTCATCAACAATTAGGATTCTCCTTGTGCACACCTGGTAGCAGGGAAAATTCTCCAGCTTTGAAGAGGGTGATTTTTGTTGTTATATCTTTCAAGCAATCTGATTAGGGGAAATCTCTTGCTGAAAAAGAGCATCTGAGGCAGCAGTTTGAGCTGCTTAGTCAAATGTGTTTTCTTCTGTTTTTTTTTCTTTAGTGGAAAAGTTGTGTTTAAAGATCAGAGGGAATAATAAGAACTTAAAACAGAAGTCATGGAAAATACTATTTGTCTATGGGTCACCTTACCCTACAGATCTATAAACTCAGTCACATCTAGCCATGCCTAACTGGCAGTATTTTCTGGAGATAATGCCCCCTGTAAGTCCTCATACTTAGTCATTGTGAACTTGATAAACATCTTTATGGAAATACTTCCATAAAGAAATGGTGAATGAAACTCTGAGTTTCTTTTATATAAATCTCCCTTAATATTTAGCATATTTTTTGTAACACTGTCCAGATTGCCTATATCTTCCTTTGAACTTCCTTAGATTATTTTCTTCTGAATGCATTTTCAAGTGTTTTATTGACACTTCTCACCTCTTCTATTTTTTTTTCACATAACCACCTCTATCCTCCTTTTCCCCTCCAACAAAGAAAGTCCTCCTGAATCATAATAAGCATAGCCAAGTGGAACAAATCTATGCCTTGCCCATTTCATAAAATGCTCATTCTGTAACCTGAGACCATCACTTTTTTGTCAGGTGGTGAGGAGGACATTATTATTGATCCTCTGTAATCAAAATTGGTCATTTGGGTTTGAACAGAGTTCTTATGTTTCTTTTTTTCCTTTATTGGATTAATCATTTTCTTTGTTCTGTACATTTCATTCTCAATTTTTTTTACATAATCAACCAAAAATAAGAAAATTAAATAATATAATTTCTACTTTTCAGTCAGTTCTGAAATGACAAAGAGGTGATCCATCATTGAATATTATTCGTGAAGGCTGGCAGGCAGTAAGAATTTACTAGACCTTTTTTCTGTGCCAGACACTATACAAGTACTGAGGATGCAAAGGTAGACAAAAAAAGATGTAGCTCCTGTCCTTAAATAGCTTCCATTTCAATGAGTGAAGAAAAAGCACCAAAGAGAACTGAAAGGGAGTTGAGGAATGGGTAGTCCCCATTTAAGAGAGAGAGAGAGAGAGAGAGAGAGAGAGAGAGAGAGAGAGAGAGAGAGCAGGAGTCAGGAGAGCCCGTTGACTCAAGGAGGGGATTCCTCCTTTCAGAAGCTGTTGACTTGAATTGTATGGATTCTTGGGGCTTTGGGGGTTGTTGCGGGAGGGGCAGTTAGTGCATGGGGTCTTGTCTTGGGGACCTGGGGCTCCCATTAACTCATGAGGTTTTTAAATGCAATGAGATTGAGTCAATAAAAGAAACTGGATTTGCTGATGACTTACTGATGTGTCTTTTGTAATGCTATTCATTTGGTGATGGATTTGGTGATGGTTGTCTGGATAAAAAATGTGTCTTGGGTAAGCAATTTCCAGTGAATTGGAACAAGTTCCCTTGAATATGATTGCTCCCCACTGGCCATTTAGATGGTGAAGTCTAATTAAGTAAAAATCACTGCCTGCTTGATTCTTACTGGAACCTTCATTGACAACCTCCTTCATCTGTGTATAGATAACTTTCTTAAAACACTGGATATAGATGAGAGTGTTGATATCTATATGTTGATAGTTGTTAATGTTCACTTCTTCACCAGGATAACTATTACAGGGTAATGAGGAAAAAAATTGAGAAGACACAAAATATATTTCATTTGTAATAAACAAGCCTGCTGCTGTGGGGGATGGGTGAGGAGAGGTAGTTGGAACCCCTCACAGATCAGCTCTGTAGCCTGCAAATTACTTTGAGGGATATTAGCCAATGGCTTCCCTATAAGGATTGAATTGATATTCACTCCTATCACCCTAGATTAGATGAAGGATGTGTTTCTCAGTTAAAAGGGACATCTCTTGTCTGTCTGTGATGTTCCCAGACAGAGATAGCCGGATAAATCTCTCACTGAGCCCTTCCTTGTTTCAACAGAAGTTCAGTTGAAAATGGAGGATCTTCTCAGGTAATGCATCAGGTGTTGTTCTCTTTTGAATATTTGTTAGATGAATCCAAATGTTACCTGACTTGATATAATGTCTTTAATAACAATGTAGATCTAAAGGAAGGGATGAAAGAGTGAAGCCTATGAAATTCTTGATCCTGCCAGGACAAAAGCCCCAAGCTGAATTCTCTTCCCCCTCTATCCACTAAGTCTTCTGTTCTAACCATTTCAAGGTAAACTAAAGATCCCCAAAGGGAATATTGAAGGTAACAGTTGATGGTATCTGTGATAGAGTCACAGGCTTACAAATTGAGTCTCTGAAATCTCTTATTAGCAGTCTATGTCTATCCAAAGATGTCCACAAGAACAGCTGCCAAGGGACAGCAAGAGTTTGAGTATACTTGGTTCAGGAGATTTCAAGCTCACACATCCTTCTCCTTCTAGCTCCTCCAAACTCCCCAACCTGGCTTGGGGCTCCCCTTTTTATAGTCTTGATTCCAATGGTCTTCAACTGACCCTACTTTCTTGGGGTTCTGCTGTACTCCAGTAAAATTCCACCTTTACACATTCAAATACATTTTTCAGACATCAATGGACCTCTTTATCATGAGTAGCTTGTCAGTTCATAGTGTATTTATTTTGGAGGAGATGGGAGTATATGAAGATAAAGAGAAGGCAAAGTTACAGTCTCATTTTTGCCCCTCAACAAATCTTCACAATTCAAAAAGTTTAGAATAAGCAAGGAGAGGGTGTGGAACTAGGCACTGAAGTATGGTCTCCTTTCTGAAGTGTGAAGCCATGACCTGAGGCATTTGGAAAGGGCTCTGAGCAAGCAAACTTGCCATTTCAGGGTCTTAGGAGAGAATGTTTGATGAGGCCGATACTTGTTAGGCATGGTAGGGGATGAATTTGAAGGCTGTGTCATTGCCAGGCTGGCCAACCCACCTCATGCTCTCAGCAGTTGTCAGTTCCCACAGTAAAGGAGATTGGAAACATGATTTTGTTTAGTATGGACCCTGGAAATTATTCCATTATTGGATTTGGAATCTTTATAAGCTTAGGTTATTTGCAATCTATTTTCCTTTTTATGGTAATGTGACAGCAAACATAGCTATACCTACCAATTGATAGGGCAGTGGGAACAAGATGTTCATTCTTTGTTTTCAAAGAGGACCGATGATATCACTATTGGTGATGTCTTGACTCGTGTTTAAACTGTATTTAAGTGAGGCAGAGTTCCACAACATCATCAGCCTCATTCTTTCTTCCAGTCATCAGTCGAGTGACAAGATAAAAGTCAGTACAATTGGTGATGACTAGGGAAACAATGAATGACTTTGGCATCCTTAATGACTGATCAAGCTCTAAGCACTCCAAAACACCTATTTTACCTGCTTTTATGGCCATTGGAACAAATTGTTCTCACCTACCCACTCTGCCACAGAGAGCCTTCACATACTTGAGAGATATCCCACTAATTCACAGAAGGGTTTGAGGATTGATACTTACCCTCAGCCTGCATGAACCTGTCTGTGGAGGTTCTACCAAAGCATGGTCATTATGCATCCTATAGGTTCTTGGAGCCACAGGTGAGAGCCGGGTGACAGGTGGACACCAAAGTTGGATGAGGAGCCCAGAAAAGCACTTAAGAAGCCCTCATCATATGTGTGTTTGTCCTCCTAAATAGCATGGGATACATATCTGTCTCTTCATTGATTCTCATGTATCTGTTACTTGGCAGAGAGTTTCCTCATTCAGTAGAATCTTCTTTTCTCATGTTACTTTCTATTTCCTCTGTCTGCAGCTGGTGTGTACTTCTCCATTACAATATTTTCCCTCATTAGGCTGTATACTCTTTGAGACCAGGAATAGCTTTGTCTTTGTTTATCCATTTTTGGTACAATGTCTGGTAACAAATGAAGTCACAATTTCAGTCTCTGACCCCATAGTCACATTTTAATTAAATGGAAATCAACAAATATTTATTAAGCATGCACTATGTGCCAGGCAGTGTGCTAAAGAACAGAAATACAAAAGGCAAAAGTGAGGTAGGCCCTGTATTTGATCAATTTATATTTCTGCAGCATGGGGGAAAAGCATGAAGAAAAATGAATAAAATTTTCTCTCTCACTCTGTGACTCTCTGTCTCTGTCTGTCTCTGCCTCTGTCTCTGTATCTGTCTCTCTGTGTTTTGTATCTGTGTTTCTGTGTCATGTCTGTGTGGGTATGTGTCTGTCTGTCTGTCTGTCTATCTTTCTCTTTCAGTATAAAGAACTCATGAATAAGAACCACCCCCATCAGTGTAAGTTGACACTCTAGAGAAGTACAGAATGAATATAATATATGAGATAAAGTTTGAAGCCAAATCTTTCTGGTTCCAAAGTTGATTTTTGTCTACTATACAAAATTCTCTCTCCTAGAGCTGGCAGACAAGGAAGAATAGTAGATATGAATAAGTAGATTTTTCAAGTGCTCTGAATTTGGTTTATATATCAACAGGATTGGCTTTGAGAAGACTGTGGCTCTTGTATAAAAATATAACCACCCTAGCTAAGACTCAATGAGTTGGGCATTTGGTTACAATTTTGGAAATTGAATTTGATTCACTGAATGGTTGATGAACCTTCTGCATGAGCCTGATTTTTTAGTGTTTAGATAAGGAAACCTGGAGAGCCTGATTGGTTAGGAGTGGGAATGTCTTGAAACTTGGTAGTTTGCTTTAGCTAAAAATCAAGCAAAGCATAGAAATTCGGCTCATGTTTTGAATTCTGTAGTTTGTCACTGCTCTCCAGGGACTGAGGACACATTAGAATGAGGGAAACAAGAGAATGAGTCTGAAAATGCCAAATTCCTAATTTTTTTAGACATTCTGAAGAAGTTCTCCATTCAGTTCTTTGTGCAGATGGTGCTGTAAAACTACAAAAACAGAAAAAAAAAACCCAGTCCTTATTTTCAAGGAATCTATTGGAGACTAGGGGTAAAAGACCTCAGCAAGCTAGTGTTTGACAAATCCAAAGATCCCAGCTTTTGGAACAAGAACTCACTATTTGACAAAAACTGCTGGGAAAATTGGAAAACAGTATAGGAGAGATTAGGTTTAGATCAACATCTTATACCCTATATGATGATAAATTCAAAATGTGTAAATGACTTAAATATAAAGAATGAAATCATAAATAAATGAGGTGAACATTGAATAGTATACCTGTCAAATCTGTGGAAAAGGAAGGAACTTAAGACCAAGTAAGAGATAGAGAATATTATAAAATGTAAAATGAATAATTTTATTATATTAAATTAAAAAGGGTTTGTACAAACAACACCAATGCAACCAAAATTAGAAGGGAAGAAACAAAGTGGGGAAAAATTACAACAAAATTCTGTGGAAAAGGACTAATTTCCAAAATATATAAGGAACTACATCAAATGTACAAAAAAATTAATCCATTCCCCAATTGATAAATGGGCAAGGGACATGAGGCAGTTTTCAGATGAAAAAAGTCAAAACTATCAATAATCACATGAAAAAGTGTTCTAAATCCCTCCTAATTAGAGAACTGCAAGTCAAAATAACTCTGAGGTACCATCTCACACTTAGCAGGTTGACCAATATAACAGTAAAGGAAAATAATAAATGTTGGAGCAGTTGTGGCAAAATAGAGACACTATTACTCTGCTGGTGCAGTTGTGACTTAATCCAACCATTCTGGATGGCAATTTGGAATTATGCCTAAAGGGCTTTAAAAGAATGCATACCCTTTGATCCAGCAATACTACTACTAGGTTTGTAACCCAAAGAGATAATAAGGAAAAAACTTGTACAAAAATATTCATAGCCACGCTCTTTGTGGCAAAAAATTAGAAAATGGGGAGTGCCCATCAGTTGGGGAATGACTGAACAAATTGTGGTATATGATGGTGATGGAATACTATTGTGCAATAAGGAATGATAAATTGCTTGATTTCCATATGATCTGGAAAGGCCTGCATGAACCAATGTGGAGTGAAATGAACAGAACCAGAACACTACACAGAAAATGAAACATTATGAGATCATCATATATAATCGACTTTGCTACTAAAAGTAATGCAATGATACAGGACAATCGCAAAGCACTTATGAGAAAGAATGCGGGCCACATTGAGAGAAAGGACAGTTGGGATAGAAATGCAGAAGGAAAACATTTGATTTATCATTTGTTTACATGGATATAGGATGTGGGGTTTTTTGTTTTCAAAAGATTAATTTATTACGAAAATGAATAATATAGAAATAGGTATTGAGTGATAATAGATGTATATAACCCAATGGAATTGCTTGTCGGCTCTTGGGGTGGGGGGAGTGGGGAGAGGGAAAAGGCAAGGGGAAGTACATGAATCATGAAACCATAGAAAAATACTTAAATAAAAATAAATAACTAACTAAAATCAGGGAGTCTATTGGGGATTACAGAATGGGCCCAGATGGGTAATGGTAATTTGAAGGACAATGTAGTCAACTTGGAAACTCAGTAAAAGATTTATTTCTGCCTGGTTTCAACTGTTTAGAACAAGATGCCCCTCCAAGGATAAGCTCATTAATTATACACCCTCTACTGTGCTTTTAACTCCAGCCTTGACTAACACCACCTCCCTCAGTCTTCTCTCCTCTGTTTGGAAGACTTCTTTCATAGATGTCAAAGACTGAAGTTTTTGATTCACTCCACTTTGTATCTACTGTTCTGTCTGGTTCCTACTTCACCAGATAAGATGATCTGTGCAAAATACCCCCTGTTATTTCAGACACCCCCAGATTTCCTGCCTCCTTTTCTGTGCCATCTACACAGAATACCCCCATTTAGAACAGAAGCTTCTCAAAGTCAGAGACTGTCTTTCTTTTTGTTCATTGTTTCCCTGGCACATAGCACAGTGCTTTATATATAGTTGGTGCTTAATAAATGTAGATTAGATAGAATTGTGTTTTTTTCTTTTGGGGGGAGGGGCACTTTTCCATGCTGGAAGTTAACCAGTTACACAAGAGGCCTGATCCCAATGCTAGCCTTGACCTAAGGACTAGGAATATGCTAGTCTCAGCCTCATCCAGGAGCAAGAATTATAGATGAGCGATACCAGGCTTGATCAGGATGACATTAGATGGGGCTTGATGACATTAAGGGACCTAAGTATTGTAAGAGGCAGAAGGGAAGAAGGTTGGTATTTGAATCATGGAAAATATTCAATGAGTATTTATGTTATATATTACTTATTGTATACATATACATATATTACCCATTTACTTGTATATTTATACATGTTTATATACATATTTAGAATATCTATTCAATATATACATATGAAAACAGATATATATATATACACATACATATCTGAATATATGAGTAGAAATTGTTTATTTAAACATTTTTAAACTCTTACTTTTGCCTTAGAACCAATACTACAGAAACATGGTAAGGACTAGGCAATGGGAGTTAAGTAACTTGCCCAGGGTCACACAGCCAGGATGTGTCCGAGTTCAGATTTGAACCCAGGACCTCCTATTTCTGGGCCTGACTTTGAATCTACTGAGCCACCCAGCTACCCTCTGCTTTAAACATTAATCAATAAACATTTTAAAATTCCACTGTCAGCCAATAACCATTTAGTTAGCATTTACTTTGTGCCAGACATCATACTAAGCAGTAGGGATACAAAAAGAGCCAATGAACAGTCCCTGCCCTAGAGGAACTCCCACTCTAATTGGGGAGATAGCATGGAAACAACTATATTCAATAAATAAAAGAAAATAATAGAAAATAATTAAGAAAGGAAATGCCCTAGAATTAAGAGAGTTTGAGATTCTCTTTAAAAAGAGCAATTTTATTTGGGACTTGAAGAAAGCCATGGAAAACAAAGAGTTGAAAAGAAAGAGGAAATTAGGCATGAGGGACTACTAGAGAAAATACCTGGAGTTTTGTGATAGAATATCTTGTTTGTGGATCATGCAGAAGGCCAGTATTCTAGCCACTGAGTGTATTTTAATGGAATGAGTTAAAAGTAAAAAAAAAAATTAAATTACATTTAGCAAATGCTCTATTCCATAATTTTCTTTCTATAAAGTCTAACTGAATTTCTTATTATCCTAAATTAATCCTCCATGAATAGATGTAACTCCTATTTAAAGCTCCTCCCATCTGTATAGTGTCTACATCTGATAAATGTTCAGGTTAGTTGTTGTTTAGCTTAAACTTCGTTCTTCTTATTCTCTACCAAACTGGCCAGTTTTTCATCTTTGGCCTTGCAGTTCAGGAACTTAATCTCTAAAAAGAATTTTTTCTCTAACTTTTGTCCAGTTTTCAAATAATGATTTTTCTAGGGCAGGGAAATTCCCTTAAAAAGAAGTCGGCTGCCTTGTCTCATTAACCAACTCACAACTTTGAGTATTGTGACTCGTTTGTTTCAAGGCAATATAAAGTTATACGTCTCAGTAGTACGGGAATTTTAAAAGGCAATTTACTACTGGTTTTGAATGATAACCAAAAGAATGAGGGTGCCAACTTATTTGCTCTAAGAAATAATGCAAAGTTTTTGGCATGTACTCAAGTATTATTATTATTTTTAACAACTGCTTTCTCTTGGCAAACCCAGATAAGATTATTCTGGGAAGTATTTTGTCTCTGACAATGCTCTCTCAGATAGATTGTGAACAGTAAATCACTTGCCCACACTTTGGGATTTTCATCCCTCTTGACTATATATGTATTCAGTCTTTGCTAGCATTTGTTACTTGGTGCCAGTGTTCCCATGGCCTTATGAAAGACCATTGCTCATAGACTCTGGCAAGTGCATCTCATGTCACTAATGTGAGAGACTGGTCTTGTTAAACAGCTGTATCTTTGATGCTGCCTAAATACCTGATCAACTTTAAAATATGTTTTTTTTTTAATTTTTATATCAACATTTAGGCTTCTCCATTCTATTCACCCTGAGATGATTCATAAGAGCTTCTGTTAGCAATTCCAGTGCCCAATAAAACATATTTCTGAGATGGATTTAAGATGCAGCTGCTCTTGATGGATCTAGAACTGGTTTTCAAATGAATTTATCTTTTTAGAGGAACCTCATTATTTCCACTTTCAAAAAATTGCTTAAGGTCAAACAGAATTCAACAGGATTTGTTACTAGAATATCTAGTCTCTTAAAGATTGGGTGGCCATGTCTTAATTATCAGCATGGGCAGTGGGGCTTGTTTTCAGGATGAATATTCAGGTTCTCCCAGAATTTTTTAATATAATTTCTTCCCAAAGGAAATGCTTTGAATATTACAGATATTTTCTTCGGTTCCCTGAGAATGGAGACTGTGTTTTGTCATTTTTTTCCCCATTATCCCCAGAATTTAACATAGTCCCTGGCACATAGTAGGTGCTTAAGAAATGCTTACTGATTGACTGATTTAGCAAAGGAGAAAACTCAGTTTTTCCAACAACAATACCTATTTTCCTTTTGGTTTTCAAATTATTCCTAGATCCTGAGATAGAAGGGAACTAACAGGCCATCTGGTCTGAGGAAATTGATGCCTAGAGAGATTGTGTCTTGCACATGTAAGGTAGCTCATAACTCAGATTAGAACCCATGTCCTGGGGCTGCAAACTCAGCATTTTCTGGTCTACACTACATCCACTGTCCTCAATTCAATTAAAAAAAAAAAAGACTTACGTGGTTACTCTGAGCCAAGGTTCTGTGTATAATGTGGAATGGGTGGGATCATATGAAGAATGACTCTATAAAACCTTAAATACATAACTCACGCCTTTCAGAAATATTTATATTTCCTTACAGCAGTAAAATGTTGGCATATGAAAAGCTAGCTGGAAAATCATTGCCAATATAAAAAACCAGCCAAGTTTTCATGTAAAGGGGGAAAAACAATAAACTGTAGAAACAAGGTTCAACTTACATTCTGCACTGAGTTATTCTGATAAGTAATTGTAGGATACTTCCAGGGCTGCCTTTGTCCTTGAGGTATCCAGTCATTTTTTAAAGTGTAATCTGAAACAGCCAGCCCTGGCTTTGGGACCCAGTAGGCTTCTCATCAAATCCAGAAATCTCAGCAGGCCTGCAGGACATTCCCATGGTGAAAATTACCTAAAGAAAATAAATCAGATACTCCGAGCAAGGAGCTGCAAGAGGCCATCCAGTCTTTGTCCTTGGCTCTGGACTGGATTCCACTTGAATGGTCATGGGGGAAAAGAAAAAAAAGAGGAAAAAGAAAAAAAGTAGCCTACTGATCAAGCAGTGTATTAAAGATGTCAGCATCCTCTTCTAAACTTAACTATTAAGTCTCTAATACATGTCCTTCCTTTAAAAACAAAACAAAAAAATGATATCCTTGTCCAGAATTGGCTTTATTGAATATTATAAAATGAAAGGAACTGTGAGAAATTCACATAGTAATATTTTCCCAAAGCAAGCAACATGTTTTATTCCAGATGTAATTTACTTAACAATTTACCAAACTTCCATTGTATCCCAAGTTTAAACAAACATTAAACCATTACCCGAATGTGTACACACAATCCCATCCCCTCAAACCAACACACGCGCGCGCACACACACACACAATATTGAATCTTTCTAGTAATGCACATCTGGAAATTTTCAAGATGTATGGTATAATGTCTATGGAGGCATTTCACAAATTATTTCTACTTTTCAGGAGGGGAAATACAACATTCTGTTCTATAACTTGTTTTATAACTAAGTACAGAGGAAGAGAGAGAGAGAGAGAGAGAGAGAGAGAGAGAGAGAGAGAGAGAGAGAGAGAGAGAAGTTTAATGAGATAAAAGTCAGGGTATCCAATGCTCAGTCTTTCCAGAATTCAAGACACTCCTCCTCCTGCTCTCCCAACACTAAAGACAACATAGGCAGGGAATCTCTTCTGAAACACAGGAGTGAGCCTGTTGTTCAACTTGGAAAGTAGGGAAAGGAAAAGTTCCATTAAAGTCCCCCAATGCCTCTGTATAGCAAAAATTATAATGCCCATTTTACAGATCAGGAAACTGAGTCTAAGAGAGGTTAAATGATTTCCTCATGATACCAAAACTAATGTCAGAAGTGGGATTTGAAGGCAGTTCTTCCTGACTCCAGGTCAGCATGCTAGCCACAACACATACAACTTACTCTTGTTAATGATGAATTTATAAATAAAATGATGAAAAAAAGATGAAAATAAAAGGAGTTGAAGTAGGAGAGGCAAGGATGAAAAAAACCACTCTTTTAAAAATTAAATGTAAGAATAAGGTAATAAAGAATTTTTTTAGGACAGAAGAGGACAAGAGGAAATGAAAAAGAACAGGGAAATTAGATGGTGATAGTAGAGGGAATAGGTATTTTCCATATTTGGGTCAAAGAGCAGTCAAATTCTGATTAGGTAATAAAAAGAGATACAAGGAGGGAAAAAAGAAGGAAGAAAAATATAAAGGGTTTCACATTTCCTTTGGCAACAAAAAGCTTCAGAATTACATCTGCTTTTCCTTTCTTTTAAACTTCTTAAGCTGCTGGATTTGAAATTCCAGGCTTCTAGTAAATTCTATCCTACCTTGGCAAACATACCTAAAAAACAGAAAGCAGAGCTATTATTGTTGCATCTTGTATGATATTCCTCTCTGCATACATATTATGTCTCCCATTAGAATGTAAGATTCTTGAGGGTAAAGCTTCTTTTTTCCCTTTTCATCTCCAGAGACTAATCCAATGCTCAGCACATAAGTGTTTACTCATTATCCAATGAATTGAAATAAAACCATTCTATCCTCTTTTCAAAGCCAATGAAAATGCATTCTTGGGACTTAATAATGTGCAATGGTATTAGTTATCACTTTTTTTCTGAACCACAGCTGTGGGCTGAGGAGTCTGATCTTCAAGAAGAAAGAAAGGATGATGTGCCAAATGAAAGAAAACTGACCCCGAATCTCAGAAGCATTGAAGCCCAGGCTGGCTATTTTCTGCAAATGTCTGTATTTCCACCTGGGAGTCTCAGGTGATAAATCTGGCATTTTAAAGAGGTGAAAGGTGGTAAGTGTTAGTTATCCTGAAGCCCTTCCTTACAGACTAAAATATGTTGAAATAGTAATCCCTGTGGACCATCTATGATCTGACTATCTCCAGGTCTTTAGAGAGGATGGCTGGCTACAATATTTACATAGTGGAAAGTTTAGGATGGCTGCAGAATGAAAGCAATGGTGTCACTAACACAGGGTCAGAGAATGATAAAAAACCCAGCTAGAACAAGTAGCAATAAACTGAATAGTTCTTTCTTCAGAAACCAGGAGATCAAAGGTTCAAAAGTAGAAGAAACCTTAAAGATCATGTAGGTCAATTCTTTCATTTTACATATGAGGAAAATGAATTTCAAAGAAGAGAAATGATTTGTCCAGTTTGACTCAGATGGGAGGAACACAGATCTATAGCCAGAAGGAAACGCAAAGCCTGCTTGGTCTAAAACTCTCACCTCAGAGTAAACTGAAGCCCAGGGCAGATAAGGGACTTCTCCAAATATAGGAAATGCCAAAGATAGAATTTGAACTCAGGTCCTGGGGATATAATCCTAGCATTCCTTCTGGCAAGTTATTCTCTATCTAAATCCTTGTGTGGTGTTTTAAAAATAATTTTAAAATTAAATTTTAATATATCACCTTCATTCTTCCACTAAACTACTACAGATAAGAAATCTTGTTAATGATGAAAAGAAAGAAATAGAAGAAATGTATCAGAAAAAAATTAATACACTGAAGGAGCCTGAAAATATGTGCAACTTACATTTGTGCTGTACTTTAAATCCATTTTGACCTTCCAGAGCTAGAATGTGACATGTGTAGCTGTATTATTATAATAGTTGGCATATTATGGAACCTTATTGGTGTTTTATGAATAAAATTACTAACTAGATTTGAATAAACAAACATATAAGCTCAAGCAATACCTTAGAATAAGTCCAAACTAAGAGGTGAGTAAAATGAAAGTATTATCCAGATTTAGCTGACAAAAAATGGGTCTTAGAGAATTCAGGTAATTTACCCACATTCTCACAGCTGGGATATGAACACATCTTATGATTCATTTACTCTTTTTTCTTACTTACTCTCATTTAAAGACATGTTATTTGATATTTATTAAATAGGGGAAATGCCTATAGCACTAGTCTTTCAAATGTGGGATCTCCAAAGATATACTTCAAATATTTCAATTTCAGGTTAAGTATTGCATGTTTAAATTCATGTAAATGACAACTTCAAGGAAAGTTTCACTTCGCAAGGGCCCATGTTCTTCTTCCTTCCTTGCTCCCCTATTCATCCCTCCCACTTTAGAATGCAGGGCCCTTCAATATCCAAATCTACCTCCCAACATTTCCCCCTCTATGATGGGGAGCAGAAAGGACTGAAGCCTTTGGTTCTCTTAACCTCTATCTTCAGTTCCATAGAGCCTCTCAGTAACCATTTCCTGCTCCCTTAGAATAAGGGGTATGATGGTTACCACATTTCAAAGTTTAATGGCACTCTGGAGTTTCCCAGCAATTTACACTTCCAAGGGCACTGCATGCTTATAAATCTTGTAGCTTACAAGTGTCCTTTTCCCTCCTGGGAGCCACTAATCTCACAGGAAGGGAGGAAAAAGGGGGAGGGAGGTAGCACAAAGCTTAGGGATTTACAAGTCTGTCATTCTGTTTGTGGGTGTAAATTGCTGGGAAGCCCCAGAGTATGTTTAAATGTTTAAAGGCAAGGGGCTAGAAGTTCCTCCCCACACTTGCAATATCTAATTAGATTGTGAGGCAACAATTGGGAATAAGGAGGTGACTGCTTTGAGCCCAGACTATGTTCCTACTGAAAAAAAAATTAAAAATATCAACTTGATCAAACTCTTCTGAAGAAATTATTGATGTCAATATGGAGAGAAGTTCTCAGGTATGTTCCCTGGACATCAACAAATGCAACAAATATTAATTAGATGCCTACTGTGTAACTTTTATAGGCATTGGTTAAGGCACAGAACCTCTCTGACGAAGATTAAAATATCACCACAAAATGAATACAGGAGTGAAAGAACCAACAAGGAAACAGAGTGAAACAACTTTCTAGAAAAGAAAAACCCAAAAGGTAGGCAACACATCTGGGGCACTGGGGTGAAATGAGAGCAGAGCCAGCAAGAAACTGTAACAAGGAGGAAAGAGCAAGCCAAGAGCAAGTTACATACTCCACCCCATACATCTGCTGTCTAAGGTTCAAGAACCTATGCCCAATCCAACATCCGGATCCTACCTGGACTAATACAAGTCAACCCATACCCCTTGAAATTTCAAACGTATGGAGACGTCCAAAACCCCAGCCCAGGGAATTCTAGTCTGGGTTTGGGATAAGGACTTAGTTCATACTTTGGGGTGACTGACAGTAATAAAGTACTAAGTACTGATTTTTTTGCCTAAAGCTCAGGGTGTAGCTCCAAGACAGGGCAATCAAGGGTGTGCCTGATTGGATCAAGTACACAGTAAGACCGAAAACTTGAGCCTAAGCCTGGGACTGGAATTCGCTCAGCCCCTGACTTGATCAAGATCAAAGCGAGATCAAAAGTATTATTTCTAAGGCAAAAGACCAGTAAGGGCTAGGAAATGAAGGTTAAGTGACTTGCTGAGAGTCACACAGCTAGGAAGTGTCCAGGGTCACATTTGAACCCAGGACCTCATGCTTCTAGAGCCACAGGCAAGAGCTCCTTGGCAGAGAGACACCATAGGAGGAAAGTAGTCCTGAAAAGTAGACAGCAAACCCTCATATCAGAGGACATAGTCTATCTTGAACACCCTGTACACCTCACAATACACTGTAAAATGATACAAAGTAGTAAATTATTACAGTAAACTAGCATTTAATAAATGCAAAGATCCCAGCATTGGGAATAAGAACTCACTTTTTGACAAAACTTCCTGGAAAACCTGGAAAGAAATTTGGCAGAAATTAGATATAGACAAATTTCTTATATTTCAAGAGAAGGTCAAAAAATAGGTATATGATTGGGGCATAAAGGATGATTTCATAAACAAATAATGGAAGCATGGAATAAATAGTTTACCTGCCAAATCTATGGATATGGGAAGAATTTATGACCAAAGGAGAGAGAGAACATTAGAGGATATAAAAGGGATAATTTTGATTACATTAAACTTTAATAAAGTTTTTTTCCCTATAAACAAAACAAATGCAGCCAAGATGAGAAGGAAAGTAGAAAACTGGAAAGAAATTTAACATCAAGTTTCTCTCAGATATATAGAGAACTGAGTCAAATTTATAAGAATAAAAGGCAGTTCTCAATTGACAAATGGTCAAACGATATGAACAGGTAGTTTTCAGATATAAGAAATAAAAACTGTTTATAGTCATAGAAATTAGAAAAATCACTATTGATTATGATTATGATTATGATTATTCCTGTTGACTCCTTAGGAGCATAGGTCTGCAACCATCTCATGCCAGCGGACTCTGTTCTGGGCAACTTCCCCCAGCTGGGCCCATGTCATTCCGACTGTTTTTGTTTCATTTTCGGCAGATCTTTGCCAGGTCTGTTTTGGTCTTCCGACTTTCCTCCTCCCTGAAGGGTTCCAGCACAATTCTTGTCTGGCTACGTTGTCTTCCGGTTTTCGGAGCGTATGTCCTATCCATCTCCACTTATGTTTCTTTATGTCCTGACTAATGGGATACTGGATTGTTCTTTCCCAGAGACTAGCATTGGAGATCTTTTCAGGCCATCTGATGTTCAAGATGTAGCGTAGACATCTGTTAACAAAGACTTGGAGTTTGTTGGTGTTGACTTTCGTCACTCTCCAGCTTTCTGATCCATATAGGAGGACGGCCTTTACGTTGGTATTGAAGATTTGGAGCTTAGTGATGAGGGACAGTGCTTTGGAGATCCAGACAGACCGTAAGGTGTTAAATGCCTGTCTGGCTTTGTTGGTTCGGTTTCTGATGTCCTCATCTGCCCCGCCGTCCTTACTGACTATGCTACCCAAATAGGTGAAGTGGTCCGTCTCCTTGATGTTTTCTCCCTGTAGTTGGATTGGCAGGTCTTGTCTGCTGTTGACTGTGATCACCTTCGTCTTCTTCTTGTTGATCTTCAGACCTGTCTTCGCTTCTTCAGAGAGTCGTGCAAGTTTGGCTTGCGCATCCTGCTGCTTGTGAGAAAGGAGACAGATGTCATCCACGAAGTCAAGGTCCTCAAGCTGTTTGGTATGAGTCCATTGAATGCCCGTATTGTTGTCCTTGGTAATTCTTCTCATGATCCAATCTATGACCATCAAGAAGATAAGGGGCGAAAGCATGCAACCTTGCTTCACTCCGGTCTTCACTGTGAAGGGAGTTGTCAGTTTCCCATTATGGATGACCTGGCAGGTAAAGTCTTCATATAACTGCTGGATGATGGTGATAAGCTTCGGGAGAATCCCATAATGCTGCATCAATCTCCAGATGATGTTCCTGTCCACGCTGTCAAATGCCTTCTTGAAATCCATGAAAGTCATATAGAGGGGAGACTGCCACTCGATGGACTGTTCGATGATGATTCTTAGGGTGATGATGTGGTTGGTGCATGATCTGTGCTGATGAAACCCTGATTAGAGAAATGTAAATAAAAACAACAACTCTGAGGCATCATCTCACACTTATCAGTTTGGCTAACAAGAGAGAAAAGGGAAATGATAAATGTTGGAAGGGATGTGAGAGAATTGGGACATCAATGTTCATAAAGTTCATCAAAGTTCATAAAGTTGTGAACTTACCCATCCATTCTGGAGATTAATTTGGAATTAGTTTCAACAAGCTATAAAACTGTGCATACCTCATATGCATATGTTTACATATTTATACTATATACATATAGAAGAGATATTAACTTTTACTAGGGTTTGTATTGCAAAGAGACTTTTTTAAAAGGACATAAATGTAAAAAATTAAGCAGGGGCAGCTGGGTAGCTCAGTGGAGTGAGAGTCAGGCCTAGAGACAGGAGGTCCTAGGTTCAAACCTGGCCTTAGCCACTTCCCAGCTGTGTGACCCTGGGCAAGTCACTTGTCCCCCATTGCCCACCCTTACCACTCTTCCACCTATGAGACAATACACCGAAGTACAAGGGTTTAAAAAAAAATTGAGCAGTAGCTCTTTTTGTACTGGGAAAGAATTGAAAATTGTGTACGTCCCCATAAATTGAAAAATGATTGAAAAAAGTTGTGATCTATGGTTTAATGAAATAACATTGTATTATAAGAAATGATAAGCATTATAATTTCATAAAAAAACCTGGAAAGTCTTACATTACCTGATGCAAAGGGAACTCAGCCAAACCAGGAGAATATTATAAACAGTGATCTACTCTGAATGATAGATGTTTTCAGCAGTAATCTGAAAAAAATTCCAAAGGATTTATGATGAAAAATGTGAGTCACATCTAGATAAGGAACTAAGATACCTCAGATACCTCTGAATATAGATCAAAGCATGCTTTTAAAAAACACTTTCTTTTTCTTTTTTGTTGTTTTCTTTCATAACATGATCAATATAGAAATACATTTTGCATGATTATACCTGTATCACTTATATCAAATTGCTTCCCATCTCAGTGAGGGGGTATGAGAGGTAGTGAGGGGAAATTTTTGGAATTCAATTTTTTTAATGAATGTTAAAATTATTTTTAGATATAATTGGAAAAAATATTCAAAGTAGATTACTCTGATTTAACCATTCTGGAGGTCAATTCTGAACTATGCTTAAAGGGTTATACCCTTTGATCCAGTAATGCCACTGCTAGGTTCATATCCCAAAGAAATTTTAAAAAAGGGGAGAAAAGGATGTACTTGTACAAAAATATTTATAACTGCTCTTTTTCTGGTGGCAAAGAATTGGAAATTGAAGGGATGTCCATCAATTGAGTAATGGCTGAACAAATTGTGATATATGATGGTGATGAAATACTATTGTGTTCTAAGGAATGATGAACAGGATGATTTCCGAAAGAACTGGAAAGACCTACATGAACTGAATCAGAGTGAAATAAGGAGGACCAGGAGAACATTATACATAGTAACTGAAATATTGTGAAATGATCTAATGTGAAAGACTTCACTACCCTTAACAATATAATGATTTAGGGCAATTCTGAGGGATTTAAGCCAAGGAATGCTATCCACCTCCAGAGAAAGAACTATTAGAGTCAGAATGTAGAGCAATGCATACAACTTTTCACTTTATTTGGATTTTTATTTTGGGGTGTTGGTTTTATATGATTATTCTCTTACAAAAATCAACAATTTGGAAATATGTTGCTTGATAAACATGCATAACCCAGATCAAATTGCTTACCACCTCTGAGAAGGGAGAAGAAAGGGAGAGATTGATAAAATTTTGATTATATAACTTCAAAAAACTTATGTGGAATTTTGTTATTACATGTAATTCATAAAATAAATTATCTTTTTTATATTTTTTATGAAGAGAGAATTACTGAGAGCCCTTAGGTGTCTCAGTGGATTGAGAGCCCAAGTCTAGAGATGAGAGGTTCTGGGTTTAAATCTGTCCACAGACACTGTCTCTATGTGATCTTGGGCAAATCACTTGACCAGCTCTTCTTATACTTCTGGAAACGTTTAGATTAGAATGTGAATTCCCTGGCCACATAGGTTATTTTTCTGTTTGTATTTGCATTTCAAGAATTAAATACCATGTCTGCAATGCAGTAATTAATAAAAAGAGCTGCGTAAAGGGCATTTCATCCCCTTCACCTCCTAGATTATAAACCCGGTTCATCCTATTTTGCAAGCCAGCACTGTGTCCATGGACACTAATGCACAGGGGGACGAGCAAGAGTTGGAGGATAAGAGGAGTGAGAGGAGACATGCCCTGGGATCTTCCCTTAAACACGGCAGTAGAAGACCATGGCTGAGAGAGACAGCTATGTGGAGAACCATGTGGTCAGAGTTAGGTTAGATTAGGCTTAAATCTATATATATTTGTCTTCTCTATTTCAAGTGATTAATAATAAACTCTATGGAAAATACGAACCAGTAGTTAGTAATTTAAATCTAACAATATTGGTCAACACCCTCCTAAGGGAGGATTGTATAATTATGCTAAAATCTTAAAATATTTTAGAGAAATTTCAGAGGAAAAAAAAACTCGCCAACACCCCAAATCAAGAAAGTGAATATTTTGGGGGAAGCTGCCATAAGGATGCCACAGACTGCATCAAAAGATTCAGAATGAATTTTGGGATATAATGAACTGAACTATAGGGGGCTGAACATACTTATTCTGAACATAAACACTTATGCCAAAGGAGAATGCCCCCTAATTGGCATTCTGTCAATGCATCTATCATTTTTTGTGTGTTTTCTTTCTCTTTTCTTTCCCTCTTATCCCCAAATTGTTGTAATTTCCCCTTTGCAAAGTGCAATATGTTATGCACCTCTAGTCAGAATAATCTTTAGAGGTATAAACTGGTTATGTGAAATGATTCATTCGGGAGACTAAGCATGTAAATCTAGAAGATTTCAACATGCTCAGCTCCCAATAGAATCACAGGGGAGATTGTGTAAAGAGAATTTCCTCCCCTCCCCTCCTAGATTGTTGAACTGGTTCATCCCATTTTCCATGCCCACACTGCTTCCATGGACATGAATGCACAGGGGGATGCGGGAGAGTTGGAGGATAAGAGGTGTGGGAGGTGACTCACCCCAGGCTCTTCCCTTGAACACAATGGTCGGAGGACCATGACTGGGAGAGACAGCCATGTGGATAACCACATGGTCAGAGTTAGGTTAGATTAGGCTTAAATATATATATTTGTCTTCTCTCTTTCAAGTGATTATTAATAAACTCCAAGGAAAATAAGAACCAGGAGTTATTAATTTAATTCTAACAGAGCTAATGACTAACATGACTAACAATTATATACCACTGAATATTTGTCAGGTACTGTGCCATGGTTAATCCTAAAAATAAGTCTATGAAATGCTGTCATTATCCCCAATTTACAGATGAGTAAACTGAGAGAAAAATGGAATAATGACTAAACCCAACATCACATAGTTCATACTTAATGCGTACTTGTTGACTTGATTTCAAATAAACACATGCAACACATTTATTCAATAACAGAAATTCATAGCTTCCAACACATTCTTCTTTCTTGTTTTTTGCACAGGTAAATTTTTGTGATTGTTGATGATTAAGTTCAAAATTAAAGAAAAATTTAAAAAGTGGGCCAGACCTATACTATGGGCATAGAATAACTGATGGACAGCTCATATGCTCCACTGATGTCCATGTAACTTCAAGAGTTCTGAAGGAACAGGAACATCTCTAGGCCAATTTCATTGATCTTCCACGGAGAATGTATTATAATGAATCTACATAAGTAACACAGAATGAGGGAGTAGAATGAGATTAAAGACAGCAGCAAACTTGGAAATATAAAGAAATGATTCTAATCCTGCCTCAAATAATTAATTGTGAAACTGGATAAATCACTTAGACTCTCTGGGACTCAGTTTCCTCATCTCTAAACCAAGCCAGCTCTAAAGATATGATTCTGGAAAATATAATTAAATTATGTAATGTTTTCATTATTTAGTTTCTGTGTAGCTTCTTCATTTTTTGTTTAAATTAATGTCTCCTCTATCAGATGGCCATTCTCAAAAGGATGGGAACTGGCTCAAGAATCTACTTTGTGAAAGCCCTGTTTGATGATCATATTACAAAGTGCATGATTTCAGATTTTCATGTGTCAAGAAAAAATAAAAGAATGTAAGAGAGCCATCATCAGAATAGCTTGGCTTTCCTTTTCTTAGGGCACCATAAACTCAGTTAGAAGCTGTGGAATAATTAAAATAAACAAGTATAAATTCCTTTTTCAAATTAAAATGCCATCTAGATGCCCAGAAATAGCATGCTTGCCCCAGGACAAGAGAAAATCAGAAATATTTCTACTCTATGTCCTAGAAAAATAAACAGATGTTATCTATCAATTTCTAGTCAATTAGACAATTCAAAATTATTTGGATGTCAGAGCAGCTATAAAAAGTAAGTGTTACATTCTCTCCTGGACTCTCCTCTAAGCTATTGAATGATTAGGGCAAAAAAAGAATCTTGGAACAGCACCTATATCAAGTGGAAATCTCAATGAAGAATTCAACAAAGGATAGTAATGAATAAATAAGTGAAAGAATGAATGGATGACTAAGCAAATGAATTAATGAATGGAGTCAATGAACAAATTAAGGGAAAAGCATGGATTAAGTGCTTATTATGTATAGAATTCAGGCCTGAATGCAAGAGACAAGGAAATAAATGCATCATAGTGCCTGCTCTCAAGGAACTTACATTCTAATTGGAGAAGAAAACATATATAGTAGAATTCAGCAGTAGAATTAAGTTCATCGGTCCTAAAAGGATGTGAAGGCCACACACTGGCTGGATGTGAAGGCCCAAGGTCCTTAGTGTACAACAGCTGACCATATGACAATACCCAGGTGTCTGGAAGGTATATTGCTGAAGCAGAAGGTAAGATCCAGAGGTCCTAAAGATACAGCAGTAGGACAATAGACAAAGTTTGTAATTTTTTCATCTCAGAGGAATTGTGGTTAATAATAAGTTCTTCCAAGTAGTAGGAGCAGCTGACTCATTCTTACTTCCCTACCATCCCAATAGTTTGTGATGAAAAAGCTATCAAGTTTTCAGTTTTCTTTTGCTGACTGAAAAAGGGAAGGTCTGGGATATTCTACTATATGTTGCCTAATTCACCCGTATGTCTAATTTCAGTAAATTTATGGTACATTGCAAGTGATCTTACATTTAGTTACATTTTTTTCAGTTCTAGAGCTCCATATGCATCATTTGGGATTCCCCCAATACAATTTGGGTCAGTACTCTTCTTTTAAAATATTAATGATATATCTGGGAGAGTTAAGATAATAGACTTCATTTCTTCCAGGATCGCCAGTGAAGAGACTTTAGAAGTAGCAAAAAAAGGGGGGGATGTGATTAAACTCACTGACAGAGATCAGGTATGACTATATTTGTCTTGGTGATAGCAGGGGTAGTGCATTTTCATTTAAATAGTGAGAATTTCTGTGATATTTTATTGTTTACAAAGCACCTTTTAATTATTTTCTCAAATTATCATCCCAAAAACACTGAGGTAGGAGGTTCATTTTATAGATTTCTCTGTTTTAAAAAATATTTTATAGATTTTTGTTTTACAGATAGAGGTAACAAGCCGAAAGGTGTCAAGAGACCTTCTCAGGGGTCACAGTGTTGGAGGGTGGATTTGAACTAAGGGCTTCCTGACTTCTTCATTTCATCGACTATTACACCTAGTTTCCAAAGGTGGAAAGGAAGGCTTTATAATGATACAATTGTTGTTATTTTTATCTTGAAATAGCATTTTAAAGTTTCCAAATATTGTTTTATACTTGATCTCATTTGAGTCTTAGAGCAGCCTTATGACCTAGAACCTATAGATAGAATCTATATTTTTCAGAAAAGGATGGTACTGAGGCTCAGGGAGGCTAATACCTTGTATAGGGTCACCCAAGAATGCTAATAATAATGTTAGAAAGTAAGATTAGAACTCATGTCTTACTCCACTTTTAGTATTCTATGTACTATGTCATAATATCTTTCATATATGCATATATTTCATTTATTCATATAATTTTTCTTAATATTAGTATCTTTTTAAAAACTTCTTCCCTGAAAAACTGACTTATTGGATAGCCTTAAAATTATCCTTATAAAGTCATTGACCCTATGACAATTACTTGTATTATTCTCTTAGTAAACTTATTGAGTTCCATGTATTCCATTATTATCTATAAAGATGATTCTCAGTTCTATTTATCCAGCTCTATCTCTCTTCAGAACTCCAGTATTGTACTGCTAACTGTCCTTACGATATCCTAAACTTACTATATGGGAAACATCTCAAATTCATTTCCCAAACAGAAATTAACTCCCCACTCCTACTTCTTTCTATCTCCTATTTCTGTTGGAGCTACCACCATTCTTCTAGGTGTCCTCCTGCAGAATCATTTTCTCTCTTTTTTTTTTTACTTTCACTTTTCTTTCATATCCAATTGATTACCAAACTTTAGAGATTCTACCTCGAAAAATATCTCCCAACTTTTCCTTTCTCTCTTCTCAAAAAGTCAACACCCTAGTTTAAGCAGTCCTTTATTTTCACAGTAGTCCTCATGTCTAATCTCTTCTCCCTCTCATTCATCCTCTGCATAGCTGCCAAATTTATTTACCCAAGGCATGGAACAAGTCCCTCTTCCAGTGCTTCTTTACTTCTGGAATAATATATAAACTTGTCTCTTTGCTTTTTAGAGTTCTTTATGATCAGTCTCCTGACTATCTTTGTGGGCATCCTTCATGCACTCTATATTTCAGCCAAAGTGGTCTCAATGTTATTTCCCCAAAATGAGACTGAATCTCCTTTCTTTACAACTTTGCACAGGCTTTCTCCATATCTAAGATGTAGTCCCTTCTTCATTGTATCACTATTTGCAATAACCTTATTGACTAGAGAAACAATTAGAGAATCCAGCTTTGGGAAATGCTGGCTAATTAGCACTAATAATGATACATCACTTGGAGCCAGAAGACTTTTTCTATACATAATTTGTAGGATGCATTTATTGGGCTAACTTGAATAACTACTCATATATCACATGGAATTTCTGGCTAATTTTAAGGCTCATTTCAGGTACCACCTTCTTGAGAAGGAACTCCTAATCCCTAACCCTTACAGTTACCAGATTCTTACCCCTAGAATTTATGTCATATCTATTTTGTATATATTTTTTGTTTTGTTTTCTGTTATTTTCTCCCAATACCTGTGGCACGATTTATTGTATTCCCAGCATCTAACACATAGGAGACATTTACAAAATATGTGCTGAATTGATCTAAAATGAACTATAGAACATCAAAATATTAATCAGTAAATCAACAGGTATGTATAGCACCCATTATATGCCAGGCATTATGGAGGTAGTGGTATATAAGTACAAAGAATGAAAAGAGCAATACTTTCAAAGAATTTAAATCACAGAATTAGCCCATTCATTCAGAGATATAAAATCAAGCCCTCTCATCAGGCAGTTGAAGAAATAAAAGATCCACAGAGATAATTACATGACATGTACTAGGTAATAAAAATAACAATGACAGAAACAAAATTTGGCCTCAGATGTTCTGATTTCAAGTCCCAAATCCTTGTATATTGTATTTTTGTTCCTTCCCCTAGAAGTAATATACTCTAGGACAGCGATTCCCAAAGTGGTTGCTACCGCCCCCTGGTGGGTGCTGCAGCGATCCATGGGAGTGGTGATGGCCACAGGTGCATTTATCTTTCCTATTAATTGCTATTAAAATTTAAGAAAATTAATTTCCAGGGGGCTAAGTAATATTTTTTCCTAGAAAGGGGGCGGTAGGCCAAAAAAGTTTGGGAACCACTGCTCTAGGAGAATAATCATGCCTTTTTCCTTAGGTAATGCCATTTCTTATTCTGGATGAACACATTCATTTGCATCTGAGAAGTTTGTTCAAGGATAAATCTAAAAGTCATCACAATTATTTGTAATCAGCTGGTCTAGCCATTCTTTCAAGGGTGTGATTGTTTGGGTTTCACAAAGATCTCACCTGCAGCAGCAAATAATGAGTGAAATCTCACACTGTGTCAGTGGAAGTAAGAATGTTTGCCAAGTGAAAAAGCTTCTTTTTCCACCTTGTAAAACTGCCAGGTGGTCTCCTAAAATTCCTACTTGAATAATCTTTAAACAATTAAATAGGACTTTGAAGACACATTACTCTTTGTTTAAAAATCTATTTCATGTCTTTGATACTGGATGATTGTGCTGGCTGGAGAAACCATTAGGGAAGCGCACATTCTGAATTGCCTGCTGTTCAGTGTCAGTGGAAGGACACTGATTGTGCTAGGAGCTGTCCTTTACCTGATCTAAGGAGTTAGGGATGTCATAAACCAGTGATACAGAGAACTGTGTAAAATATTTGGCCCTCCTTCTGTACCAGATAAGCAGCTGCATTTTCTTTTCTTTTCCAATATTGTACATATATTTTATACATTTCTGAGTTTCTAAACTTTTTCTGTCATCTGCTGTCTTTCATGTGTCATCTAGGGCTTACACAAAATTCTCCCCAAATTCTCATTTAACTTTTTATGGAGATAATCCAAAATATATAGAAACTCTCAATATGTCAAACTCATGATGGAGAAAGTCTCAATATGGAAGAGGTACCTTCACTTTGCATATTGAGTAGTTTCCTAAAAGGAATGTTTTTAGCAAGTATTCTGGCCATGAGGCATACCTAAGAAAATGTTTCTTGGAACTTTATTTAGCATAATGGGATAGAAAGTGGGTGAAAAACCTTGACAAGTTCTTTTAAGATGAATTTCCTCCATTCTGTTCCCAGTCCATATGAATCTAGATCTTAAGGTCATTGGTGGGAAAAGGCTACCTTGGGCTATGGATGAAACTTTCATACTGACATTTATTTCATTATATACAACATTTTATGAATCAGGTACTTCATTTTGATGTAATAAATATAATAATAACTAGCTTTTACATAATGTCTTAAGGTTTGCAAAACACCTTATTAATATTACCTAATTTGATGCCCACTGAAGCCTTGGCAAGTAAGTGCTATTATTATCTCCATTTTATAGAGGAGGAATCTGAGACAGGGGTTAAATCACTTGCCTAGAGTAATAGAGTAATAGAGCCAGTAAGCATCTGAGACTATTTGAACCCAAGTGTTCCTACCATCGAGATCCTTGCTCTAAATTTTTTTAAATGATCCATGCTCTATCCTTAGCACCACCTGATTACCTCATATAAAGATGGCTTAGATAATTAAGCAATAGATGATTAATGTTGATATTGAGATAAGTGTACATCATGGTTTCAATTATTTGAAAGATTGCCACTTGGACAAAATATTAAACTTGTTCTACTTACATTCATAAAGCAAAATATTTGTCTCCATCTAAAAATGCATATAGGGTACCCACTCCAAACAGATCAAAGTTCTGAAGAGCCACATTTAGTTTTGATGACAGGAAAAACTGATCAAAAATGGACTGACTCAGAAGGTAGTGAGAACTTTACATACTGGAGGTCTAAGATTCTGTGACTATTTTCAAAGGATAAAGATTCAAAAGTTTCAAGACTGCTGTTTACGTCTGTATGACCTTAGGGGAATCACACACTTCACTGAGCCCTACTTCCTCATCTGTAAAATAATAAGAGTTGGTATTCCTAAAGTGTAAGTTAACAATATCATCTTACTCAATGAATCCCAGTAGCTCCCAATTATCCCTAAGATCAAATATAAAGTCTTCTTTTAGTCTTTCAACCTAACCCTTTCCTATCTGTCTACTCCTTTTAGACTTTATTCCTTTACATATACTCTACATTCCTGTGGTATTATCCCCTCTTCTGCTAATAAATCCTCTTAATTCATATATAAACAACAAAACTATTCTTGAAAATGCAACAGCAAAAAAAACCAAAACATGTATTTGAACTGATTTATTAATAGGGATACAATTTTTGACCAGACATGACATGGATCCACAAAAAATTAAGAACAAGTTTTAATAGATAACACCATAGATCTAATTATGATCTCTAAGGTTCATAGGATGAGGAGAAAATATATTCAAAATATGGAAATCTAGCAAAAATCAAAATTGTGTGGATACTAAAGAAGGATGTATGTGAATGTGTGCATGTGTATCCCTCAATATTTTCTAGAAATATCTAAATCATTTCTAACCTTGCATATAATCATATGCAATAATAGCAATAATAAAAATCAGAGGAGGAAAGGTGAAGTTATCAGGAAATATCTCAAAAGACCAACATGGCTGAAATGAACTGAAAGTGTAGAAGTGATGAGAGCAGGTGAAAATTTTAATTCAATATTGCCTAATAAAATAACCCATGAAACAAATCTGGAAAAAAATGGATTCAAGATTTTAGATTCTTTTAATTAGCAAATGAAAATAAAGGTAAGAAAATTAAGGTGATACAAAGTAGCAGAGTAGTAGCATTCTTTAAAAAATAAAAAATTCAGGACACCCACTCAGAGACACATATATATTAACTACAGTGAATTGATCAATAAAAAAATGAAAAAATGAAGGGAGATCAAACAAGGTTGGAAACTGTAGAAAATTTATTGTCATATATATGTATAGTCACAAGAAATTTAGCACCACAAAAGGATGAATCAAATGATAAACAGAAAACTTTTATACCATTACTGGTAATGAATATAAGAAAAACTACACCAAAGAATGTGATTCATAGTAGTTTCTCTGAAAAACTATAACGTGATCATGCCAGATAAAATATATATTTACTGCTCAAAGAACTTAACAATAATTTATGAATCATTGGTGAAGCATTCTGCCCACTTTATTTCCAACTCAATCCTAATTCCACCTTTTGTTAGAGAAAGTCTCTCATATTTAATTATGCATGATAATCATACAAAATGAACTCTCTAAATATAGGTCAACTAAACTTTCATGTTCTTTATGCAAAAAATATATTATTAAAACTAAAAAATCTTTAAATAATTGTTCTTCAGTGACTTAGCAAATGTGTGATTTAATCACTTCTTGGAAATTCCTTCCAATGATACATATTTCAACCTATGTATCCATGTATCTCCTTCTATATGACTATCGTCCATGTCCTCCCATTCATTCACCAGAAGTGATATATTCAACATGTTAAAGACCTGTCTTCTTTCTCCTGACATTAAGAAAATACAAGCAGAACACACTGATTGCTCCCTTGTCATCACTGACTCTACAAATGTGTACCACCCTCCCTTTTTATCTTGCCATTCCTTGATGATATCTTTAACTTTATCTTCTTTGAAGTTAATCCCTAATCTCTGCTGCAGCCTCCTCACCAAACACCTTCCCATTGTCCATTTTGTCTTATCCATCTTTAATTCTTCAGACACTGTTAAATTCCACTTCTTAAAGTCCTACATTAATACTGGTAGAATATTTTTGTAAATAAAAATGATGAGCCTTTAATTTAATAGGAAGCAATGAGGTCATTAAAGGAGCTTTTAAAGTTCTTAAAAGCAATCTAGTCCACTTCTACTTTGGTTTAACTTTGGGCCCAAATCATTTTCTGGCCCAAATATTGCTAGACAAGCTCTTCTTATCCAATCAAATATATTCTTGTAATCTGGACAATAGATTTAAATACCTGCAATAGAACAAGAAGAAACGAAAAAGGGATGCCAAAAAGACCAAGGAATACAAAGAACAATTCTTTGAAAGTGTTGAAATAGTTATAATGCCTTGCTTAATATAAGCAAAGTCTTTGACTCAATTCCCTGTTCAATGACTTAGTCATGTACAGTGACTACTCCTACTGATAGCTATTTTATATAGCAATTTAAGGTATGTAAAGTGCTTTAAGATTATTATCTTGCTATCTCATTGATCATTACAATAATTCTTTGAGACTGGAATTATTGTTAGCCCTGTTTTACAGAAAAAGGAACTAAGACTGAAAAAAATTAAATGCTTTGCTGTGGTTAATGCCTACTACATAAACACTTACATATATTATATTACATATAATGTTTTTATATAAAACACATTCAATTATAAAACAAGAACAAGAAATAAGAACAAGTAAAACAAGAATGAGATAATATTTTGTATCCACATGGAAAACTGTTCTTTATTTCAAACACTACTCCAGAAAAAAAAAGTCAATCATAACTCATACAAAAAGCAGCATTTTCAGAGAAACAGAATAAGTCCATTATTATTTTAAGTGCTACTCAGGGCAAATGCCAAATAAAACCATAAAGAATGAAATAGATGTCATTTTAATGGACAGGAAAATCCTACATATTGATTTAGTAGTTAATCCTGAATCACTTGGTTGTATATAGGCCAACAATTTGTCAGAACTAAGAGGAGAGTTAGTTGTTTGTTTTTTTAAAGGAAAAAGAATAATAATCATAAGAAAAGATATGGAGTCCAATTAAAATTAAATGCTGAATTGTTTTAGCATGTATTAAAAAAAGGAAATAATATAACAAAAGTGATTATAGACACAGGCTAATCATTTCATTGAGAAGCTTTATTAGTGTAAATCATCCAAGCAAAGGAAGGGGGAGACATAAGAAGAAAACATTAAATGTCTTCTATATGACAAGCACATTGATATTACTTCATTTGACCTTTACAACACTGAGTGACATAGATGCTCCAAGGATTCCCATTTTACTGGTGAGGAAACTGGGGCAGAGATAGATTAAGTGATTTGGCCAGAGTCACATAGCTAACAAATGTCTGCAGTTGAATTTGAACTCAGGTCTTTTTAAGTCCTATGTTCTATCACCAAACTACACAGAAACTGCCTTAGTTAGCAAATATGTGTATACCTTTCCAAAAGACGATTGCCAACCTCAATTCAAGATAAAAAATATCAACTCATTTGTAAAATATAAATTCAGTTATAAAATATTACAAAGAATGAATACAAGTACTCTTGTCTCATTAAGCTGAAAGAGTGATGTCAAAAAAAGCATGATAAGGCAAATAAACAAAGTTATCTGAAGGACATTCAATGATGAAAATGGAGTATAATGTTCCTCTAGTTCTGCTCCTTTCACTCTGCATCAATTCCTGGAAGTCATTCCAGTTCATATGGAATTCCTCCAGTTCATTATTCCTTTGAGCACAATAGTATTCCATCACTAGCGGATACCACAATTTGTTCAGCCATTCCCCAATTGAAGGACATATCCTCGTTTTCCAGGTTTTTGCCTCTACAAAGAGTGTGGCTATAAATATTTTTATATAAGTCTTTTTCCTTATGATCTCTTTGGGGTATAAACCCACCAGTGGTATGGCTAGATCAAAGGGCAGACAATCTTTTAAGGCCCTTTGAGCATAGTTCCAAATTGCCTTCCAGAGTGGTTGGATCAAGTCACAACTCCATCAACAATGCATTATTGTCCAAATTTTGCCACATCCCCTTCAACATTTATCATCTTCCTTTGCTGTCATATTAGCCAGTCTGCTAAGTGTGAGGTGATACCTCAGAGTTGTTTTGATTTGCATTCCTCTAATTATAAGAGATTTAGAACACTTTTTCAGATGTGCTATGAATAAAATGGATATAGATGGATATAGATAAAAGTATTAATATTTTATTTAAATCCATATTGGTAAATTAAGAAAGCCATGCACCTGCTAAGATCTAATTCAATTCGCCCACCATTACCTCCTGCCCACCTGGCTGCTTCATAGGAAAGATAGCATTTCCCAATCACCTCAGGAGTCTTATACTGTTGTCTACGTAATTACAATTCCTTTGTAAGAGGAATCATGGGAAATGTAGTTTCAAATTCTCCTAAATGTCCACAGGAAGTTTATATCATATATCTAAATATTTAAGCTCAATGAACTCAGAATTTCCACTAACACAGATGTTTGTAGATAGTTTTTATTTCTTTATATGAAAATTGTCTATTCATGTTCCTTGTCCATTTATCAATTGGGGAATGGCTTACTTTTTTGTACAATTGATTTTGCTCCTTATAAATTTGAGTAATTAGACTTTTGTCAGAGGTTTTTGTTGTAAAGATTTTTCCCCAATTTGTTGCTTCCCTTCTAACTTTGATAGCATTGATTTTGTTTACACAAAAACTTAATTTAATGTAATCAAAATTATTCATTTTACGTTTTGTAATAATCTCTACCTCTTACTTGGTCTTAAAATCTTTCCTTTCCCATAAATCTGACAGGCATCCTATTCTATGTTCATCTAATTTGCTTATAGTTTCCTTCTTTATATTGAAGTCATTCACCCATTGTGAATTTATCCTGGTATAGGGTGTAAGATTTTGAGCTAAACCAATCTCTCACACTGTTTTCTAATTTTCCCAGGACTTTTTGTCAAATAGTGGGTTTTTGTCCCCAAAACTGGAACTTTGGGTTTATCATAGACTGTCTTGCCAAGGTTATTTACCCCAAGTCTATTCCACTGATCCTCCCTTCTGTCTGCTAGCCCGTGCCATATTGTTTTGATGACCATTGTTTTATAGTACAGTTTAAGATCTGGTACTGCTAGACTCCCATCCTTTACATTTTTTTCATTATTACCCTTGATATTCTTGATCTTTTGTTCTTCCAAATGAACTTTGTTATAATTTTTTTTCTAATTCAGTAAAATAAAACATATATTTATAAAGTACTTAGCACAATACCTGGTACATAAGAAATACTTGATAAATTATTGTTCCCATCTCAAAAACAAAGTATAAGCATCACAAAGAAGATAATGGAAAGGTCCCAGGTCAGTCGGAGGAGTATGTAATATATGACTAATAAGGAATTTCAAAGGATAGGCAGAAAGGAAATCATGAAGGAAATGTATTACACTAAAAGAGGATTTGATAAGAGATAGCCATGAGAGATACAATTCTTGAATGCTCCATGAGTACACTTGAAATATTAAGAGCTAGGAACAGAGTTTTCCAGAATGTTGCTTTGAGCCTCTGGGATTTCGGACTATAAACATAGAAAAAAAGGTTTGGATCTATAAGATTGGAAATGATTCCTTAACGATAGATAAATCTGAGCACTGAGTTAGATTCTCCTTAATCTTAAATCCATTTTTATCTCTCCCAAATATAATTCAGGATGACTTCTAAGTTAATGAAATAATCATATCAGAACATCTCATTGTACATGGATAGATAAAGTTGTATGGTCCCACAAAAGACACACATACATATCTACACACACACATACACATACACACACACACACACACACACACACACACACACACAAAGGCCTCTTCATCTTATGGAATCTTTTTCCAATGATAAAAAATAGGTTTTAATTAAATAAGTATAGAGATTTAATATATATTTAGGGAAAATGGAGAATGAAAGTTTAAGCTTGAATCTACAGGTCCAATCAAATCAATGGAAAAGGAGTGATAGTTATAAATTCCCTGGCCTTCTGCTGGCAAGGCATACAATATACTAAAAGAGAAAATTATTTGGAAGAATATATATTATACTATATTACTTTTATATACAACTATTATTTGTATATACATATACTTATTTAACAGATTTAGAAAATACTGTAATAAAAAAAATGATAAAGCATATGACAAATCAGAATCAACTGACTCCCCCCTGGGCAGTCCTAAGCAAACTATAGCTGCCATTGTTCCACATAAAGTGGAAGGAAGGCACAGGAAGTGATGAAAAGAATGGTTTTTAAAAGTGGCAAGAACTTCCTGTAACCAGCTCTTTCAGGATTCCAATTTGGCCCTGTAGGAGCTCTGGCTTGGGACCTTGGACTGCTCTTTGTTTTTTTTTTTTTTTTTTTCCCTTAGAATTACCACATGGGTGACTGAAAAAGGCTGACTCCATTTCCTGGCTTTTCTGGAGGTACTAACCTCCAGACAGGCCCCTCATCATGGAGAAGGCCTTGTAGCTAAAACTCTTGTTTAATTTACCTGTGGATCCCCTTTGCTAGAGTCTCTGAAGGCCTACCTGGTTCAGACAGGGCCAGAGTCTGCTTTATTGGTACTTGTAAAACCCAGTTGAATTGTGTGTTGGCTACAGGAGAGGGGTGAGAGAAGGGGAGGGAAAGAATATGAATCATGTAGCTTTGGAAAATATTCTAAATTAATTAATTAAATGTAATTTAATTTAAATGAGAAATTAAAAGGAATCATGAATTTTTTTGACCAATGAATTGTCTGATCTTTATTTGAAGCTTATATTTGACCTTTCAATAAAAAGGTGGCATGCAGGCAGTTAGATGGCAAAGTGGATAGATCCTAAATTTGAATTCAGGAAGACTCAGCATTTTTGCATTCAAATCTACCCTCATTGTGTGACTTTGGACAAGTCTCTTAGCCATATTTACTTCAGTTTCTTCATTTGTAAAATGAACTGAAGTAAAAATGGTAAATTATTTTAGTACTTTGCCAAGAAAACCCCAAATGGAGTCAAGAAGATTTGCACATGACTGAAAGACAAAAGATGGTTTATAATAGGTACAATATGAGGCATACCTTAACAAGTACAACTGACGTATTTAATTATTTTACTTTTACTAAATTTATTTGTTACAAGGAATATTAGAATGAGGAAGGGGAGTGAAGAACTACTGAAATTTTTCCAAAGGAGAAGATTTCCCCCATTCCTTCCCCACAATTTACTCAAGGAAGCTTATGGAGCAACTAGTAAACATTATCATATTATATTAGAAGCAATAGCTTCTCCTTTGATATGAAAATGGAGAGAGGGGGAAGAGGGGTTAGGGAAAAAAGAAATATGTTTAGTTGCAAACTCAAGGGAATCTAAATTTTTTTGTAAATGATTTATTAGAAAGAGTACTTGAAAAGGATCTTGGGCTCAAGTCTTAGCTCTGTTACTATTAGTATGAGACTAATCAATTAATCTCTCTGAGCTTTAGTTTTTTCTTTTGCAAAAAAAATGATGGCATTGGGCTAGAAAATGTATAAGGTACTTTCTAACCAAAATCAATGAACCTATAAAAATTTTCTATTTCTAAAACAAATTATTTAATCATTTGTCTGCATTTGCTCATTTATTTTATATGTGTTTATTTTCTCTGTCCCACTTCCCTCTTTTAACTAAATGATAGAAAATGAAAAAAGGAAACCCTCATGACAAATATGCATAGTCCAAATAAAAAAATTCCAGTATTGGCCATCTCTCCTCCATTTTAAGTCCATCACCTTTCTAGGAGGAGGTTGAGAATGTTTCATTTTAATTATTTGTTTTAATCAGATTACCAAAGTCTTTTGACATTTTGTATTGTTTTTTTGCTTTAGATTTTTTTCTTTGCATAAGTTATGTGTTTTCTTGTCAGAGGTCTTCCTAGTTTCACCTGAAAATATTCATTTTATCATTTCTTAGAGCACAATAATATTTCATTACATTATTATGCCATATGTTTAGCCATTCTCCAATAGGTAGAAACCTCTTTGTTTCCAACTCTGTTCTAATATGGAAAAGATCATATACATATGTGTGCATGTATTTTATACATATATATATGTATATATATATATAATTTCCCCCTTTCTTTGATCTCTTTAAAGGTATAGGCATAATAGGAGTATCAGTGGGCCATATAGTATGCCCATTTTAGTACCTTTTTTTTTTTAAAGTTTAATGAATTAATTAAGAATTCTTTTCCATGGTTACATGAATTGTTTTCTTTCCCTCCCCTTCTTCTACTCCCCTACTGTAGCCAACGAGCAATTCCATTAGGTTTTTTTTTTAACATTTATTAATATTCATTTTTAACATGGTTACATGATTCATGCTCCACCTTTCCCCTTCAACACCCCCCCCTGCGCCCCCTCTACCCATGGCCGATGCGCATTTCCACTAGTTTTGTCATGTGTCCTTGATCAAGACCAATTTCCAAATTGTTGTTAGTTGCATTGGTGTGGTAGTTTCGAGTCCACACCCCCAATCATGTCCACCCCGACCCATGCATTCAAGCAGTTGTTTTTCCTATATGTTTCCTCTCCTGCAGTCCTTCCTCTGAATGTGGGTAGCATCTTTACCATAAATCCCTCAGAATTGTCCTGGGTCATTCTATTGCTGCTGGTACAGAGGTCCATTACATTCGATTTTACCACAGAATGTCAGTCTCTGTGTATAGAGTTCTTCTGGCTCTGCTCCTTTCGCTCTGCATCAGTTCCGGGAGGTCTCTCCAGTTCTCCTGGAACTTCTCCAGTTTATTATTCCTTTTAGCACAATAGTATTCCATCACCCGCATATACCACAGTTTGTTCAGCCATTCCCCAATTGAAGGACATACCCTCCTTTTCCAATTTGTTGCCACCACAAAAAGCGCAGCTATGAATATTTTCCTACAAGTCTGTTTATCTATGATCTCTTTGGGGTACAAACCCAGTAATG